>NC_086322.1:180650108-180951858 GCF_036172605.1 Pelobates fuscus | reverse complement strand
CAGCCAATTATGTACTACAGCACTGTAGGGATTAGTTTAGGCAGAAAGCTTCAGCTCTTCGTTGTCAGTAGTGGTGGCAGGAAGTGGCACTCAGGTAAGAAGTTAAACTGTTCTAAAATGGTATGACTCCCTACATTGGTGTGGTGCCAGGGAACTCCTTGCACCATAACCACTACAGTGAGCTGTAGGAGACAAAAAGTCTGTTGCCCCAGCTCCTTTGGGTAGGTAGTTTTTTATGATGACTCCAGAATGACTAAATTGTTTAATTTCATTGTTTTTCCACAACACACACTTCACTTATTTATGTATCATACATGTAATATTAATGATCTATCTATCTATCTATCTATCTATCTATCTATCGATCTATCTATCTATCTGTCCTCACATATTACAGGAAAGAATCACTAACTAACTATAAAAAGCAAATTAGTTTGAGTGTTTTTTCATTTTGCCAAAAAATTATAATACTCATAATCCGAGTTGTATTTCTCACTCCTCAGCACTCAATGTGATAAGACTCAGTTTTCCCACCAGACTCTGTGTTTAATAGTCTTGGAAGCTTTGATCATTCATAATACCACACAAAGCCAAAGATGGCAGACATCACAAAGTTACCTCGCACGCCTCTTTGAACCTTTTGCAGATTTTCAGAATTGGTTAGGTAGGCCAGTTTCTAAGTGCTTGGGACTTAATCTTTTTTTGACAGTTTTATGCGCTATGCACTACTGAACCACAGATGCTTAAGATCACCTAAGAACTAATATGTTTAAAGGATAAGGATTGTAATCCTCAAGAATGAAGACAAAGGGATAACATGAGCTTTAAATATGCCATATGGGAGAATGCTTGGCACACATGCAGTTTCATGCAAAATGTGTAGATATATTTCAAAGTCGCATGGCAAAGAAAACAGATTAAACAATTGTGTTGTACTTGGTTTAAATATAAGCAAGGGCGGACCTGGAGCATTTGGCACCCCGGGCCGATCTTATATTTGGCACCCCCCTTCACCCTCCGCCCCCAATTTTAAAATGTAAAATACACCCACACATTTAAAAAAAATAATGATTTAGCATTGAGCAGTGTTTTTGAGTATGTGGTGTGTTTTAGTGTAGTGTTGATATTTGGATGCAGGGGTGTATTTGTGTGTAGTGTTGGCGAAATGCTGAGATGTATGCACATATACACATATACTCAAATATACACACACTGGCACACATGCAGATACATAGACACACAGATGCACACACTGGCACATACAGATACACAGACACATAGGTATACACATGCAGATACATAGAAACACAGTCATGCAGAGATACAGACAAACACTGACACGCATACAGATAGAGACACACATATACAAACACACATATAGATACAAACACATACACTTACAGACACACACTGACATACATGTACAGAGACACATAGGATACACATACAGATAGAGACACACAGATGCAAACACACATATTGACACACATGTACAGAGACACATTAGCACAGACATGAAGATACACACATACAGATAAACTGACACACAGATACAGACACAGACACACATATATACACACACACATACAGATACACATATACATATACAGACACACATACAGATATACAGACATGCAGGTTTAAGTATGTGTGTTTATTGTATGCAGTGTGTGTGTATAGTGTGTATGCAGTGTGTGTGCATAGTGTGTATGATGTGTGTGTATGTAGTGTGTGTGTGTATAGTGTGTATGCAGTGTATGTACAGACACACATACAGATACACACATACAGATACACTGACACACAGATACAAAAACAGGCACACATATACACAGACACACATACAGATACACATATACATATACAGACACACATACGGATACACAGACACACAGGTATAAGTGTGTGTGTTTATTGTGTGCAGTGTGTTTGTGTAGTGTATGTGTTTGTGTACTGTATGCAATGTGTGTGTATAGTATATGCAGTTTGTGTGTATGCAGTTTGTGTGTATAGTGTATGCAGTGTGTGTGTGTGTAGTGTATAGTGTATGCAGTGTGTGTAGTGTATGCATTGTGTGTGTAGTGTATGCAATGTGTGTTTGTAGTGTATGCAGTGTGTGTGTATAGTGTGTATGCAGTGTGTGTGTGTGTCTGTGTGCATAGTGTGTATGCAGTGTGTGTGCATATAGTGTGTGTATAGTGTGTATGGAGTGTGTGTGTATAGTGTGTATGCAATGTGTGTGTCTGTGTGCATATTGTGTATACACTGTGTGTGCATATAGTGTGTGTGTGTGTATAGTGTGTATGTAGTGTGTGTGTGCATAGACTGTATGCAGTGTGTGTGTGTGGGAGGGGGAAACACTACATTCCCTGGTTGTCCGGTGGTGCAGTATGGTTGCCCAGTGAAGAGGGGCCCAGGAGTCTCCACATCCAGCAGCAGCAGTGGGGCGTGCGGAGGGTGCCCCGGGTGCCACTCACTAGGGGTTGCCCGGGGAGCAATTTCAGGCAGCTTGCAGGAGTCACCATGTTTGCTTCCCATCCGGCAGCAGCATGTCCTCTGTTCTTGCGATCGGCGAGAGCGTTGCCGCGCGATGCACACGCAATGGATGCCGGAGCGTTGCCATGGCAACCCACTGCAACGCTCTTGCGGATCGTGAGAACAGAGGACATACTGCTGCTGGATGTGGAGACTCCTGGGCCCTTCTTCACTGGGCAACCATACTTTGCCACCGGACCACCAGGGAATGTAGTCTGTCTTCCCTCCCTGGACACAGGTAAGAGTCAGGGAGGGGACACACAAACAATACACACTGCTCACTATACACTCATGATACACACACACACATTGCATACACACTATACACACACTGCATACACACTATGCACACACACACACACTGCATACACACTACACACACACACTGCATACACACACACACCGCAAACACACTATACAAACACACATACTGCATACACTGCATACACTAAACACACACTGCATACACACTATATACACACAGCATACACACTATACACACACACACTGCATACACACTATACACACACTCCATACACACTACACACACACACTGCATACACACTATACACACACACTATACACACACACACATCATACACACTATGCACACTATCTGTGTGTCAGTGTATGTGTATGTGTGTATCTGTATGTGTGTCTGTGCTAATGTGTCTCTGTACATGTGTGTCAGTGTGTGTGTTTGCATCTATATGTGTGTTTGTATCTGTGTGTCTCTATCTGTATGTGTGTCAGTGTTTGTCTGCATCACTGCATGACCGTGTTTCTATGTATCTACATGTGTATACCTATGTGTCTGTGTATCTGTATGTGCCAGTGTGTGCATCTGAGTGTCTATGTATCTGCATGTGTGCCAGTGTGTGTATATTTAAGTATATGTGTATATGTGCATACATCTCAGCATTTCACCAACACTACACAGAAATACACCCCTGCATCCAAATATCAACACTACATAAAAACACACCACATACTCAAATAAAGTTATAATTTTTTTTTTTTTTTTTTTCAAATTTATATTTTATTATTTTTTTTAGCAAGTATGATGCGGGATACAGAATGAAGAAGGGGAGGGTAAACAGGGGGTTACATTGATTTACAGTTCTCGTATGATCATATTAACATTGTCGTTGGAACAGAGGTTGACACTTAAAGGTAGTTACCACATTGATGCAATACAGATTAGCGAATCTATTGTTCACGTGGTTAGGTCACGGTTCGGTGCCTGCGTGTCTTCGTTTCGTGTAATGAACGAGCTAGAGTTAAATCATGAGTCGGGGGGAGGATGGGGAGGGTGGGCGATATATCGGGAGATGATGGATTAGTTGGGGGGGGGGCTTGAGAGTACCTTAAGAAAACCTTGCGCCTAGTATTCTACGCGCTGTATGAGTACAATTGTTCGGGTAGCATGTCTTGGTTTACCTGGGGCATGTTGGGGGACCCGGGGAGATGGTTGGTTGTGACTTCGTGTTAATGTCAACACGGTAGTCGAGTCCAGAGATCCTACTTGTGTCGTTTGGTACCCCTTCCCATTGACCCCATCTCGTGTCAAACGCTAATTTCTTTTGTGGGGACATAATTGCCATTCTCTCGTATGTCTTATATTGGGAGATTCTATTCTGGAGTTGGGTCAAGGATGGGCAGATCTGAGATTTCCAGTTTTGCGTCAGCAGATTTCTTGCTGCCAATATAGTGATGGCTGTTATTTGTTTTTGTGTGATGGAGAGGTCGTCAGGGAGTATTAGTAGGAGACAGGAGGTTTTTGTCAGGTGGAATTTGGGGATCTGCAGTTGGTCTAGTGTCGTCGATACTGCGGTCCAAAGGGGCCGGATATCGCTACAGGACCACCACAGGTGCTCCAGAGTGCCCACCTTGTCATTGCACCTCCAGCAAGTGTGTGGTGTGTTGGGGTATATGCGGTGGAGCCTCTGGGGGGTCATGTACCAGCGGTATAGGAGCTTTCTGTGGGCTTCAATGTGCGTATAGCACTTTGTCCATTTGGAGAGGCCATTGAGGGCCCGAAGCCAGTCTTGGTCTGTCAGTGTCGTTTCACAGTCTGTCTCCCAGTGGGTCTTGTAGGGGTATGACGTGGTGGAGTAGAGCTCTTGCCAAGCTTTGTAGCACAGTGTGAGTGTTTTGGGTTTCGTGGGTGCCGTCCAGCACCTACTCAGAAGTATGGAAGGGGTAATATTGGTTGTGGATGGTGCGGTATGAAGTGGGAGCGTGTGTGCTTGTAGTGCACTTTTGATTTGTAAATAGGAGAATATTGCCTTGTTCGGGAGTTGCCACTGTTGCTGAAGGATTGGAAATGGGATCGTACCATTAGTGTCTAACAGCTGTGACAGTGTTGTGATTCCTGCTGTGGTCCATACTTTTAAGGGGATATTGGGCACTATAGCCCGTAAGACGGAGAGTGGGGATTTGGGGTGCAGTCTGTCTCTGTGTCCCACTTGGTCCATAAACGTATCCCATGTGGATATTGTGATTTGTGTGGTCGGGAACAGGTCATTGCGTTTGGCCCTAAATTTCCTCGGTGTCCACAGATATTCTATCAGGGAAGCATCTGTGAATTGTGCCCTCTCCATGTCCACCCATTGTAGCATGCCTGGGTGTGCATGTAAGAGCACGCCTGCAGAAAGTATCGCGGCTTTGTGGTATAATTGCAGGTTGGGGAGACCCACCCCTCCCAGTCGTGGTGCTGTTTGGAGAAGCCTCAATGATACCCTTGGTTTCTTCCCGTTCCATATGTAGGTGCCACATAGTTTTTGTAGGGCTTTACAAAATTGGGGGGTAATCCCCAGTGGTATCATGCGAAAGATGTACAGGATACGTGGGAGGATCATCATCTTATACGTGTTAATTCTCCCTAACCATGAGATGTTAGTGTGTTTCCACCTGCCCATTTCTACCTTACATGACGTCAGTAAAGGTTTATAATTCAAATGTGAGGTGGTAGAAATTGAGGTGGCTATTTTTACTCCTAGGTACGTGATCGAGGTAGACTTCCAATCAAACTGGTGGGAGGTTTGGAGCGAGGATAGCAGGGGTTTGGGTAGGTTTATTGGTAAGGCTTGGGTCTTATCTTGGTTAAGGCGGTAGTAGGATATATCTCCAAAGTGATGTAGGAGGTCTAACAAGGGGGTGAGGGAGCGGTTTGGGTCCGACAGTGCTATAAATATATCATCGGCGAACAAGGCCAAGCTGTATGTTTTGTTGTGGATATCAACACCTATTATTTCGGGGTGAGATCGGATCTTCTGGGCTAGGGGCTCTAGAGCGAGTATGTACAGAAGGGGTGACAGAGGACAACCTTGTCGGGTACCATTTGTTATCGAAAAAGCAGTGGATAGGAATCCACCATGTGAGACTTTTGCTGCTGGGCGGTGGTATAGGGCCATAATGCTAGTGACAACGGGTGCCGGGAAGTTAAAGTGTGTTAGAACTTTGGCCATGTAGGTCCAGTTGAGGCGGTCAAAGGCCTTCTCCGCGTCTAACGCGAGAAGGAGGCCTGGTGCTTTCCTGGATTCTAACGTTGAGATCATATTTAGAATTTTTCTGGTATTATCTGAGCCCTGTCGACTCTGGATGAACCCCGACTGGTCATTATGAATTATTTTATGGAGGAGGGGGGCTAGCCGGTTGCTGATCAGTTTTGCATACAATTTGGCGTCTCCATTTAGGAGAGAGATGGGTCGGTAGTTTTTGCAGTGCGTTGGGGGTTTGCCGGGTTTGGGGAGAGTGGAGATGTGTGCCAGGAGCATTTCGTCAGGTAGCGCTCCTTTAGTGGCGCACTCATTGACTAGTTGGAGGAGTAGTGGTGCTATGGTAGGAGAAAATGTCTTGTAATATTCGTTTGTGAGGCCATCTGGGCCTGGCGATTTATGTGCTGGGAGTCGGGAAATTGCTTTCGTGAGTTCGTCTAAGGAGAAGGGTCGTGTTAAGGGTATGAGGTCTTCTTCTGTCAGTTTGGGTAGGTGGAGTGAAGATAGAAAACCGTCTATTATATCTGGTGTCGGCTTAGTGACGTTGGGGTCATTTTTCAGGTTATATAGGTCGCCATAGTATTTGGCGAACTGGTCTACGATAGTTTGGGGGTTCGTCACTTTCACACCCTTTGAATCGTGGAGGAAGGCGATCCTGGAGGCGACCGTTCTTTTCTTTAGCTGCGACGCCAAAATAGCCCCAGCTTTGTTGCCACTCATAAAAAAATTGTGTTTAAGCTTCCTAAGTGTGTATGTCGTTTTTGCCAATTCGAGGGTGTTTAGCTTGTTATGAAGGGTCAGGAGTTCTGATTTTGTGGTGGGGTTTGGGTCCCTTTTGTTATGGTGAGTTAGATTGCGGATATTTTCTAAGAGGGTGTTGTATTCAGCCGTTCTCCGTTTTTTGGCATGGCTAGCATGTTTTATGAAGCTGCCTCTGATGACCGCCTTATGCGCTAACCAGATATTTTCAATTGAGGATTCACAAGTGTTGTTTTCAGTGATATAGTGTTGTAGATCTTGTGTTATTTGGGACACTACTGATGGGTCTGTTAAGAGAGATTCATTGAGCCTCCAGGAGCCTGAGCCCCTGTTGGAGAATGTCTCGTTGATGCTGAGTGCGATGGGGGCATGATCTGATCATGTCATTACTCCAATTTTGGCTCCTTCTATTCGGGCCATTGATACGGAAGGAATAAGGAATCTGTCTATCCGGGAATAACTGTTGTGGGCTGCCGTGTAGCAAGTGTGGTCTATATCAGTTGGGTGTAAAATGCGCCACGGGTCTACTATGCGTGCTGCGGCTAGTGTAGAACATATCTTTGTTGTAAGTGTGTGCCTATTTTTGAGTGTGCAACTTTTGACTTGGGCTGTCGAGGAGGAGTCCAGGGTACTATCTAATAAAAAATTTGTGTCGCCTCCAATGATCACCTCCCCATGTTTGTACATATCAGTTAACGCTAAAATCCTCAGCAAAAATTCATTTTGGTTATCATTAGGACTATACACATTAACGAGAGTATATGGAGCATTGTTCAGCATACATTGGATAATGAGATAACGGCCCTTCTTATCACTAATCTTTCTAACTAAGGAAAACACCACATCTTTGCCAATTACAATGGAGACCCCCCTTTTTTTGGTCGAGTAGCATGAGTGAAAATCGTGCGGGTACCACTTGGAGGTAAATTTGGGTCTAGAGCCCCATTTAAAATGGGTTTCTTGGAAAAATGCCACTTGGGCTCCACTTCTCCTTGCCTCTTGAATGGCCAGACGCCGTTTATTAGGGGAGTTAAGCCCTTTAGCATTGAGGGACATTATTTTAATTACCATTTAACCAGTGCGTGGCGTGCTGCGCCAGTGGTTCGTGAAATGCAGCCCAGTCTGTCAATTTCTCGTTTAGGCCATGCTGGGGGGTATTCTCGTGTTGTGTAGCCTTGATAGGTATAGGCGGTTTGTAATATTGTGCATGAAGTAGATTGAGTTTGCACGGTACTCTCATCGGGGGGGTGGGATAGGGTTGGGAAGCAGAACAGGGGATTAAACTATATACATAATTCCGAAAGTCACATTCTGGTGACATGTGGTTGCCTAAGGCAACGGAGACGAAAGGCTACTAAGGCCTTGGGGGTGTACCACACGAGGTGTAACACTAAGGTCTCGGTGCGTGTGAGATCTATAATATCATAACATAGAGCATGGTGCAGCCGGGTGTTACTCACCCGGAGCGGCTAGGCTTATGGCCTGTAGTCAAACCCTGGTAGGGTGATCGGTGGACATATTATAACATAAACATAACATATGAACGGTATAACCTGTATTCAAAGTCTTTAAGAAAGGGTGACCTGGCAGTGGTCATATATTCTCAGGTCGGTGCCTCTCCTGGGTCTGTGCGTGCTTGGGAGGCTCTAGACACTCGCGACCAGTCCTTCTGCAGTGTCTTAGGTGTTTGGGCCGGGGCAGGTTTCTTCTTAGGGCTGGTGGTTACGAAGGGTACGTCCCAGTCTTGTAGCGCCTTTTTGCCGTCCTCAGGGGTCATGATGGGTCTGTCGATGCCATTCCTTTTAACGAGCAGTTTTGTGGGGAAGCCCCATTTGTAAGGGATATTTGCGCTTCTTAGTGCTTCGGTTATTGGTGCAAACGTGCGTCTTTTGGTCATAGTCGCCGCAGAGAGATCTGTAAATAGTTTGATATCTCTGTACTGTTCTGGCCACTTGTTCGCGGTCCTAGAGGTCTGCATGATCCTGTCTTTGACAGTGAAATGGTGCACTCTAGTGATTGTGTCTCTTGCAGTTTCAGGTGGGAGATGCTTAGGCTTGGGGAGTCTGTGAGTTCTGTCGAGTATGAGGTCAAACTCCGACAATGATGGGATCAGGATTTTAAACAGGTCTTTAACATACCTGGGTAGGTCCTGTTGCGTTATGGTCTCAGGTATACCCCTTATACGGATGTTATTCCGCCTGCTTCTATCCTCTTGGTCGGCCATCTTGTCTTCCAGAAACTTAAGCTTGCGTTCAAGTTCAGTGTAGGCCTCAGCCAACACGTTGTGGGCATCCACTAATTCTTCTGACTTGTCCTCTAAGGAGGCAGTGCGTTCTCCTATGCTGTGGATGTCAGCTTTGATGTCTGCAGTCATTTTTTGGATGTCAGCTTTGAATGAAGATTGCAGTTCCTGCATGATTAGCCTGATTGAGGCGTTTGTAGCTGGGCTGTCAGGTGCAGTTTGATATTCTCCTGATTCAGAGCTGTGGATAGGAGAGTGCCGATCGTCGGCGCCATCTTGGATTTTCGGCTCCGCGGTTTGGGGCCGTTCCAGGTGCAAATTTAGGGTTTTTTGCTTAAATTTTTTCGACGCCATCTGTGCTGGGTGTTCACCGCTATCTGGGTGTTTCTGTCCGTCCGTTTTCAGGGTTTAACAGGCTTGTAAAGTCGATTTATTGCCGCGGACCGGGAGAGCTCCGTTTCTGCACGTCCGCTCACATGTGCAGTCAGGCCACGCCCCCAATAAAGTTATTTTTTAAAATGTGTTGTTTTCTTTTACATTTTAAAATTGGGGGCGGAAGGTGAAGAGGGGTGTCAAATATAAGATCCGCCCGGGTGCCAAATGCTCAAGGTACGCCCTTGCTTATATTTAAACCAAGTACAACGCAATTGTTTAATCTGTTTTCTTTCACATGCGACTTTGAAATATATCTACACATTTTCCAATGAATCATTTGAGAACTTGACCAGCTGCATTTTGTAGTTTCTCCACCTTTGCTATGAAACTGCATGTGTGCCAAGCATTCTCCCATATGGCATATTTAAAGCTCATGTTACTTTACTTTAATCTACTTTAAGATACATTTGTATCTTGTGCTATTCATTTATTAAAATATCGTTATATATTTTTGAATTGCCACAAGGTCCCTGGTGCTGTCAGTAAGGGATTAGAAACACATTGACATGCAGTAAACTGAGTATAGAAAAAAAAAAGGTAGATGATATTTTGTCTGTTTGAATGGTGACTTTTTTTTATCCTGCTGAAGTTCCATGCATATGCATCACCAATCCTGATTCGTCAAAAAAAATATTCTGTGAATAATTTGCGATCTTTTTATTAAAGGCTGCAATTGCAGCAATACTTGGAATGGGAAAAACCTAAATGCATTATTTGAAGCCGATTACATGCGTTCTAAACAGCAATATTTCTCTGAACTCCAAAATTTCTAATTATACTCTTATTCATACTTCCCAATTCATTATATCATAGGGGTCTCTCTTAAGTTAGCAGGTTCTGAGGATTATTTCTATATTTTTTTAATTATTCATCGCCTGAACCAAGCTGGAAGGAAATGTTTCAACTGAGTTAAAAAGTGCAATCATACTGGACAACCCTCCAGATCTCTAGTTTTATACTGAAAATTAAATGAATGTGAGTTTATTGCAAAAATATAATATATTTTTCAACGAGCTGGGTAGGTGTTTTGGTTATTGGTAAACATAATTAGCAAAATTGCTTCCAACACAATATATTTAATTGAACATGAATATGAATTCACACTGGCATCTGTGGGATTGTTGAACATAAAATGACCATTTATTCTTCTTGCCTAAAACAAACATTGGCTGCCCTCCCCAGTTTATATGTATATAATGTGTGTGTATGTTACATGTACAGATAATAAATTAAACTACTACTAATCAACCAACAACAGTGCTCTTAATTGAATAGATGTTAAATTATTTTTGTATACATCAAGTTGGCTTATTTGAATTGTAAACGTACATACTTTTAGCAAATTCTGTAGATGTTACCCTGTAGCATTTAGATTGGGGTTAACAGGAAATCGATAAACTGCTGTGCTGTTTGATACTTTGACCTACTGATACTTTGACCTTATCTATTCCAAATCACATATACAAATATATGGAATTTATTCAATAAACTATTGAAGAAATTCAAAGGTTAGTGTAAAAATATTAATATGATTCATTACCAAATTACTTAGAGGATCACAAGGCTACATTTAATATTTATTTATGTTCCTTTGCAGGTCAAAGCTATTGATGCAGATTCTGGCTTGTTTGGCCACATTCGCTATTCTGTTTATGATGGCTTTCACGACTCCAAGGAATCCCAGAAATTTAGTATTGATCGAGAGACTGGGCAAATCTGTGTGGGCCAAGATATTAACAGAGAAGGTGAGGCTGGCAGCTACGACCTTCTGGTTAAAGCACAGGATGAGGTATGTTTCTAAATTGAATTGCATCTTGTCCCAAATAATTGAATCTTGGCTTCAAAACACTCAGGAGTGGGGAAGGATTCCAGTGATAGAGTAGGCAATATACACTCATGCCTGAACTATGCTAATTCAAGTTCAGGAAATAACAACAACATATTATAAAGAGAATTGATACAATGTGAGTTCTGTAGCTGTGTATAAATTAGTTTCCAGAATTTCCTCTCATTATCACATTTTCTCCTTGCAAATCAATACAAAGAGAAACACAAATTTAAACTGTGAATTTAAACTTTTTTTTTACATAAATTTAGATTAATACTGTTTCTACACATTGCAAGGTAATATGTAAACTAGAGATTGCCGAACAAATACAAATAATTTCATTTACATATTTTATATGGAAGTTTGCCCCGGGGCTAAACCGGCAGTCCTGGGAAATATGGAAAACATTAACATATTGTCTATAGAGAGGTCAGGAAATATAGTCCTTTGTAATCTTTAACCCCTTAAGGACACATGACATGTGTGACATGTCATGATTCCCTTTTATTCCAGAAGTTTGGTCCTTAAGGGGTTAAATGTAATGATGATTAAAGAAAAAACTAACTTTTTGTATAACCTGATAGCTCACTAAATGATGACTATTGAGTTATGACATTTTAATTTAGCTTAATTTTTAGTTGTTTACTTTTTAAATTACATTATATTTCTTGTTGTCATGGTTCAGTTAGTTCATACCAAGCTAATTAATTTCACTACATATGTATGGCACTTACAAAGGCATCCCCGAGTGCACATGCACTCATATTGCATGGCAGATGCCTGTGTGTGCATAAGCATGTCTTTACTCTCCAGTAAGTGCTTCACTAGCAGTCACAAGACTCAATTTAACAGAATTTCACTGGTGCAGCAGTTTGGCTGAGCATATAACTGTACTGCAAAATATATACTTTTTTAATTAAGCTAATTCCGCTTGCACTTCAGGTCACCGTGACTCAACAACATTCCAATGGAATAGAACAGTATTTTACAATTCAAATTTGATCCATGTTTGGACAATATTTGACTTTGAGCATTTGGTGCCACTAATTCTGTTATGGGTCTTCTTTCTGGACATGCAAACATTTGATCTGCTAGGTGTTGGGTTCCTTCTGGCTGTTCAACCATAGAATGTTTAATTTTCATAGATGGCTGCTGTCCCATTTGCATCTATGCAAACTGTACAATTTGAGAAGCATTTCCCTTTGGCTGCCACAGTACTTTTCTTTCTCTTGGGCATCAGTTTGCAACACATCTCCTCAGGAATGTCACATGTACCTCAACAGAGGCATACAACTTCTACATCCTCTTCTTATAACTCCATTTAGAGGAAATTGAAAGGGTAGATATGAAGCACTTCAGCATTGCCACCCAACAGTGCTGTCTGTTACATACCACACTATATATGCCTAGCCACCAAATAAAAATAGTTATTTATTTCAACAATGCAACCAATCCTGCAGTAGCTAGTAAACACTATTGAGTAACTAATGCAGTATAGCAACATAGAATAAATATAATCAAATAATACGAGCTTGAAGTGGTGAGCTTGAGAATGATCTACACACCATACCAATGCCTTATCTATGAAACTCTTCAACACTTGGTTGCATTATTGTTTTGTTGTCAAGGTATTACTCATCATCTAGATGGGTCATTGCAATGTTTACAGATTAGGTGTTTGTCAGGAAACAGCAAATAGCTGTGAAAACATT
This sequence comes from Pelobates fuscus, assembly GCF_036172605.1. Taxonomy (NCBI): domain Eukaryota; kingdom Metazoa; phylum Chordata; class Amphibia; order Anura; family Pelobatidae; genus Pelobates; species Pelobates fuscus. The sequence continues at coordinate 180,938,847 of NC_086322.1, read as the reverse complement.
TACTGCCTTACTTGCGCTGATAATAATATTGCTATTGCCACTATGAACTATGTACCAGTTAGAGACAGATGTTTTAATACACAGCTAAGGTAATCAAATTCTATTTTAAGATACTGTGTCTTGGAAATAGTGTTTACCTCAGCACAGAAAATGCAGTGTCTTGTGAAAACTGTCCTTTCTGTTTCATTTGTTGCTGTTCCGTTTATTTTTAGAAGACACCTAGCCAGTGACCTATATTGAAAATTGAATATGTCTCTCTATTCATTTAATTGTATTAGACCTGGTATAAGAAGGACCCCGGTCTCCTATCACAAATCCTGATAACACATACAGTATCTCACAAAAGTGAGTACACCCCTCACATTTTTGTAAATATTTTGTCTTTTCATGTGACAACACTGAAAAAATTACACTCTGCTACAATGTAAAATAGTAAGTGTACAGCCTGCGTAACAGTGTAAATTTGCTGTCCCCTCAAAATAACTCAACACACAGACATTTATGTCTAAACCATTGGCAACAAAAGTGAGTACTCCCCTAAGTGGAAATGTCCAAATTGGGCGCAATTAGCCATTTTGCCTCCCTGGTGTCATGTGACTCGTTAGTGATACAAGGTCTCAGGTGTGAATGGGGAGCAATTGTGTTAAATTTTATGTTATCGCTCTCACACTCTCTCATACTGGTCACTGGAAGTTCAACATGGCACCTCATGGCAAATAACTCTCTGAGTAGATGAAAAAAAGAAATGTTGCTCCACATAAAGATGGCCTAGGCCATAGACCATATAGTGGTTTCACAGGACAGGTTCCACTCAGAACAGGCCTTGCCATCGTCGACCAAAGAAGTTGAGTGCACATGCTCATTGTCATATCCAGTGGAAATAGACGTGTGAGTGCTGTCAGCATTGCTGCAAAGGTTGAAGGGGTGGGGGGTCAGCCTGTCAGTGCTCAGACCATACACCACACACTGCATCAAATTGGTCTGCATGGCTGTCATCCCAGAAGGAAGCCTATTCTAAAGATGATGCACAAGAAAGCTCGCAAACTGTTTGCTGAAGACAAGCAGACTACGGACATGGATTACTGGAACCATATCCTGTGGTCCGATGAGACCAAGATAAACTTATTTGGTTCGGATGGTGTCAAGCGTGTGTGGCAGCAACTGGGTGAGGAGTACAAAGACTAGTGTACAGTCAAGCATGGTGATAGGAGTGTCACGGTCTGGGCCTGCATGAGTGCTGCCAGCACAGGGGAGCTACAGTTCATTGAGGGAACCATAAATGCCAACATGTACTGTGACATACTGAAGCAGAGCATGATCCCCTCCCTTTGCAGACTGGGCCACAGGGCAGTATTCCAACATGATAGCGACCCCAAACACACCTCCAAGACAACCACTGCCTTGCTAAAGAAGCTGAAGGTAAAGGTGATGGATAGGCCAAGCATGTCTCTAGACCTAAACCCTATTGAGCATCCGTGAAACAACCTCAAATGGAAGGTGGGGGAGCACAAGGTCTCTAACATCCACCAGCTTTGTGATGTCATCATGGAGGAGTGGAAAATGACTCTGGTGAACTACATGCCCATGAGGGTTAAGGCAGTGCTGGAAAATAATGGTGGCCACAAACAATATTGACACTTTGGGCCCAATTTGGACATTTCTACTTAGGGGTGTACTCACTTTGTTTCCAACGGTTTAGACATTTATGGTTGTGTGTTGAGTTATTTTGAGGGGACAGCAAATTTACACTGTTACACAGGCTGTACACTTACTACTTTACATTGTAGCAGAGTGTAATTTCTTCAGTGTTGTCACATGAAAAGATATAATACAATATTTACAAAAATGTGAGGGGTGTGCTCACTTTTGTGAGATACTGTATAAGCCTTACATGAGAGGTTTTAGTAAGCATGAAATGGAGTGCAATGTCTTCCATCCACGGGGACCACTAGCTTTCAGTTGCAAGTGGAATATGGCAGTGGGCCTGTATCGCTAATGATCTGCAACAGCCATGAGCCACCTGGGTAGATTAAAGGACCGTGCTACCAGCAATAAATCCTAAAAGGGGCTGTGAGGAACTGACTCTGCTGGGTTTCGAACCCTGGTTTACATGCTGCTAAACCTCTTCCTTACCACTACACCAACCTGCCTTTTGCAAATGTACCTGAGATCTGGTAACCTTGACTCTATAAGCATTGGTATCACTGACAAGTCTCTTCAGCTGTGTCTGGTCATGTGTCTGGTTCTTGGCCTATAAAAGCCACTTCCTGTCTCTGTACCTTTGCCAGATTATTGTGGTTCCTGTACTCTCTAATCAAGCTTGTTCCTGTTTCTCCTACCTGTTGCTGATTTTGGACCGTTTTGACTTTGCTGCTTCTCCTTCCCACTGACCTCGGCTTGCCTCACTACGATTATCATCTCTCTGTTCCAGTCTCCCATCTCTGCTTAAGACCAGAAGGCCACTCAAGGCTCAGGGGCTCAACCACCTGGGTAACGAGTGGCTACCTCTGGCAGAAAACATTGCTGATCTGGCTACTGAACTCCAACACTTTGTAACATCAATATCATTACAGGGGCACTCTGCCTTTCCATAGTTGAGTGGGGAGATCACAGTGAACTCTTTACATAGGTCTTTAAGGTATCAAATTACTTCTACATTTTCTTTAGGGTGCAGTCCACTGGTGTTACTCCTAAGAACAAAGTGCTGGGGGGTAGGGAGATGAGACACACAAATGGGGCTATGAAGAGAAAGAGATACACAACAAGGTGGGGGGGGGGAGGGCAAAGAGCCACAGAGAGGCTGGGGAAGGAACAAAAGAGACAGGCAGGGACCTGGGGGAGACACCCAGAGGGGTTGCGGGGACACAAAGAGACACAGAGGGGCTGTGTGAGAGACAGACATTGTTTGGGAGAGAGACACCAAGAGGGGCTGGGGGGACACAAAGAGCCACGGAGGGGCTGGGAAGGGGCAGAAGAGACAGATAAAGGCTTTAACTAAACCCATTAGCTTTTAGTTGTGTCGGCTAAAATCTACTGGATATTTAGTCAATTAAACTAGACTAAAACTAAAACAGATGACTAAAATATGACTAAAACTAAAATGGCTTTTTAGTGAAAAGACTATGACTAAAACTAAATTGAAATTTGCCGCCAAAATTAACACTGGTACACACGTGCAACACTACAAATGGCCTTCCTACCAGAAACACCACAAGCAGTCTTCCCTTTAGACATGAAGCAACACAAAACTCTACACACAAAACATTACAGTATGCCCCCCCACATACAACATCACAGACAGCCTTCTGCAAAAATACAACACCCTGTTTCAAACCTGCTCCACTTTGTCCACTGGTGTTTCACTTATGGGGACACTAGAGATAAGTCCTCTCAAGCAACCACAACCACGTCAATAAATGTATATACTTTTACTACATTTTATTTTGCCATTTTCCCTGTGAGTTAGCACTTTAGGTGTTTTGCACATTGGCTGTCTGGAAGGACATTAAACTGACATGCCCACTTTGGGTAGGCATGCATGTCATCAGCATGAAACAAGACACCCTAACCCTACCACATTTTTTTTGTTTGCTCTGCTCCTCAATGCCTGTGTCAAATATTTTTCCTAAACCAGCACAGCAGTGGTTTTGCAGTTCAAGGCATTGACAATGCCTACTGCCACATGCCTATGGCCACATTGCTTAACAAGGGCCAGACTGGCAATACAAATCAATTTTGGAAAATGTTTATACCAGCCACATTTTGTATTGAGCAGATATACATAGGGAAAGAAAACTTAAAATTGGACATAGGACTTGAAAAACTGCTGTATTTTAAGCAGACATGTAAAAGAATACCTTGATGTGCCATGATAAATCTGCTAATGAGACCCAAACGTTGACTGCATGGTATTACATTTCTGTATTAAATAAAAGTTATTGTGTTTATTCTTAAAGCCTTTGAGTGCCTTCTTCATTAAACATAGTATAGGGACGGAAGTTGACACTAGCAACAATGGGAGACGTTATTTCTTTAGTAATGAGGAGGAGGGTGCAATGAGCTTCACATTCTCAGTGATGAAGAAGACAACTTCACCTGTTCATACTGTTTAGAAATATCACAAACATTAGGGTTTCTTCACTAAACTACCTACAAATTCCAAAAGTAGGCTAAAGTAGCGGATTTGGAACAATTCTCCAAAGCAGACATAGCCACAGCTTGGTTATTTTAGCCATGTGTTGCTGTTTAGATTTCAGCTCTCTGTAATTCATATTATAATGAATAAATCCCATAATAAATTCCATTGTGTAACTTACTACATGTTAAACCTGATTACCTGTTGGATAAATGTTTTTAAATTCAGTTAGCTAAATGTATTAATGTCACACACTGTGTATTGTAATTTGATAGTTCTGTGAACACTATCTCTATCTGTTTAACATTTGCTCAGTTCAGCAGGGGCTAAAATTGCCATGCTCTGTAGGCTATGCAAATGTATTTTTTTTGTGTCAATCTTTATTTTTATGTGTTACAAACAAGCATGTGAAGCCACAACAGCATAAACATGACAAAGAATACAATGTAGAATAAACAGCATCATGGCATTTGATAGATTATCCAAATTTTTAGATGGAAGAAACATGCTCAGGTAGACTATGTCAATAGATATTTGCAATAGTGGAGTGAGTACCAGAGTTATCCCCAAGACACTTAAGAGACAAAGCTTGAGAGCCCCCCTGTATAGCTTGAAATCAGTCGATGCCTGCTCTATTCCAGAGGTGCTGGAACAGTGTGCGAGAGTCCTTCACAATCAGAATCAGGACAATATCCAGAAATGCAGGAGTTATATTTTTACGCTGCAATCCTCTGGGCCACACTGACTCAGCAGTGCCATCGAAACAGATGAATGGTGAGTAAAGGTCAGATGTAAAGTCCCATGCCTTTTAATTGTGGATATCCTGCTCCAGCACAGGTGCAGAAACGCCATGTAGGACAGTGTGATCTTCAGCCTCTACTGAGAGGGACCATTGCGTTTCCTCACGGTTGCCCAGTGCTTCAGTCATCTGTAGTATGGTAGGGACTTCCACACAACCATCTTTAGGCAAGGAGTGTTGTGGAGGCAGGGATGAGCCCATCCACTGCTCTGTAAAGCAGAGCCAAAAGTCTCAAAGATATCATCTATTCGCTGAATAGTGGAATGTGGGTGTGTTGCTTCAGAAGGCCCGCTGTTGGTTGCCATCATTATAGGGGTAGGAAGACATGGCATTGCTGACATGGAACATAAGGAGATTCTCCTGGACCCGGGATGACCCCCCACTGGTCCATAATATGAGGAATGGGGACCCATACTCGAGTTTCCAACCTTATATGGTGTCCTGAGATCGACCTCCTCCCCTGCGCTGACCATGCTTGTAGGCCACTCTGAATCCTTGGGTTAATCCCCCATGTGGGTTTTCTTATGCGGTATCAGCATGTGCACCGTGGGGTCACCTCTTGACTTGTGGCTCATATGTGTCTAGAAAAGGCTTTTTGTGGCTGTAATACTGCAAAATGTGCTTTGTTGAGCAGGAGCTGTTCCATCCAACATTTGCGTTAAAGCCCCGCCCACTATTCAAATGTCTTTGTTAGACCATGATCATGCCACCTACCGCTCTGTTTATATTTTGTTTGCACATTTTTATATATATATATATATATATATATTATTAAGCATAACATTTTAAAAATGTATGGTTATTATCTATATAAGTGCTATCTATCTGTCTGTCTGTCTATCTATCTCAACATCTGTGTTATACCAGCATTTTTAAGGTAGCTCTGAGAGATACATGTTCTAGTTTGCCTCGCAAAAGTGGTACACCCCTATTCCTTTAATGATGTGTCAGTAGCAGAGCTAGGGGGAGATACATGTAGGGGTAGGGTTGCCACCCTTTTTAAAAAATAAACACTGTCCAGGATAATGTTCAGTGCTCTCTGCAGGGTCCTAGCGCAATGAGCATAGCTCAAACGTGCCTAATAAAGTGAATTCAAAGCAAATTTCAAATTTAAGGTCAAATAACTTTCTTTGAAAAATTCTTCAAGTTTGTCTCCCATGTTTAAATTAGAAAGCACTCATCGATATTGCAGTACTGGGACGTAATGGTGGACGAACACAATATAACAAAATGGGGGAAATAAATCACCATATTTCTTTGCTAAGATAGAGTTTAAGTAACCTTGAAAGATTTAAAATTGTATTTATTGTTTGTGTGTGCACTGATCCTTAATCTGTATTTTGTATAGATATTGGTTTTAATACAGCATCACTACTGAGAAATGCATGTTCGGGGTGTGATTCCTAATCCTTTGTTTTTCTTTCTGAGGATAGAATTAATGACAGCACCTGTTAACAGTGGCTGCAGCCCAGTCATATAACTCATGAAGCCAGTGAAATGTGCACTGTATGATGCTGCCCTTGAGATGTAGACCCACAATTCCATAAATTCCATATGCCATAACAAGTTTTAAAATTAGGTTAATCTGCATTGAAACGTATGATGTCACATTATGCAGTTATGACTTCAACATTAAGATATATCCATTCAAATCAAAGTCAGATTAAGTGAAAGCCCATTTTAGTAAATTGGAATAAAATCTCTCAGCTATTTATATATTTCTGTGTTTATCTTGAATTTCCTCAATTCTTCACAATTCCCCATTTAGTTGATAAATACCCTTCCTTCAAATTATCCAAAAATTACTTGTAGCTTCTTCACCTTGTGGTGTTTTTTTTTTAGAGTGAGCATACTCTTGATGTTATTTTACCACTGATCTCACGCAGCTTGACAGCCCTTGTGTAGTCTGTATAGCAAATAAAATCAATGTCTGCTTCTGTATGTAATGGTCAGACCTGTATAACAATTAGGCAGAAAGTAAAGATAAATCCATGAAATTAATGTTGCAGCAGACTATACTCACTTTATGCATACTTTCCGTGAACTTTTTCAAGCTGAAATACTATACTTGTTAAAAGGACATTCCACTGCCCAGATACAAAATAAATATAAATCGCTGTTTGCTAGATATACTTTAAATGAAAACTTGCATGCATTAAATAAGCATTTTTTTCAGTGGGAGTATATCTAAAAACAGCTTGCGAAAACTGCAGTTCTCTTGTCTGCTGCTTTGCAAGCCCTACCCTACTAACCCTGCCCAGACTGTATGTGACTGTTCAGTCACAGACTTCCCAATGCAGTTCAATCAGAAGTCTTTGCAAGGCAGGTGCTCTGGACAGTTCAGGACACATAAGCTAACCAAACAAGCAATTAACAAGACCTGTTGTCTGCTTGAAAAGCCAGGGGGTGTCACCAGTAGCAGAACTAATGTAGAGGGGTCCTGGTCTAAGAATTTTTTTGGGGCACCTTTATCGCAAGGCTGCTCAAAGGTAGATACTGTGACAGCTGGGGTTCTACTATGTTCCCATTCTTGCAGAGTTGTTTTTAGCACTGAGCAGTTTTTGTGTGGTTAATGTAAGCATGTTTTTATATGGAGTAGGTTTGTGTTGACATTGGAATGCAAGCAGGAATTTGTGTGTAGTGTGGTTTTTGAATGCAGTGGTGTGTTTATATATAATTTTGTACAGAGGTGTGTTTGTATTTAGTGCTGACGTTTGAATGCACGGGTGATTGTATGTATTGTTCATGTTTGATGGCAGCGGTGTGTTTGTGTGTAGTGTTGGTGTTTAAATGCTGAATTGTATGCACATATACACATTGCTATACACAGATGCACACACTGACACACATGCAGATATACAGACACACATACACACACACACACACACATATGCAGATACACATGCCGACACATATGCAGATAAACATGAAAACAAGACGAGCACAGTTACACACATACAGATGCACACACTGATAGACATACAGATAGACAGACACACAGATACAAACACTGACACACATACATAAACACAGATACACATACTGACAACATACAGATACACTCATAGATATACACATGGATACAACCCCAGTTAAACTGAAACACTCAGATACACACTGACACAATGACAGACACACAAACTGACATACAGATACACAGATGCACACACTGACAGAAAAAGAGATACACAGACACACACTGACAGACATACACACACACACACTGGTCAAAATGTCACTGGGGTCCAGTAGAAGGCTAATGCTGTTGGGAGTTATGGGCTGGCTCTCTCAACCCAGTCCCCCTCCTTTCTGCCATCTCCTCCTGTGTCCCATGTGGTTTCTATCTCTTTGTGAGGATGTGACAGGCTGTCACTTCCTGCCAGGCTGCCGATACGCAAGTGGTCAGGCTGGGCCCCTGCTGACACATACCCATCGGGTGGCCCTTTGTGCAGGAGCCACCCAACTAGCTCCCTTAGTGTGTGGGCCCTGCTGCAGTCTCACTGGCTGCACCATCAGTAGTTCTGCCAACGAGTGTAACCAGTATTATTTGCAAAAGTGTCAATTTCTATTAAAATCTGCACTGTTCCGAAATAAAAAATAGGACACACCTTTCACACATAAAGCTTTTCAGATAAATAAAGTGCTGTATGGGTCTAGAGTGTCCCTTTAACTCTCCCTTAGCTGCTACTGCAATACATCCTTTCAGTCCTTTTCCTCCTGGCCCCTTGTCTGCTACTCTCATAAACACCTAGACACTTTTAACAGCCATAATGCTGGCAAAGCATTTGGAGACATAGTCTACATGTGGTGTGCTGAAGGTTGCCTACCCTTGATTTAGACACATCCCAGGATCTTCTATGTCTGCAGGTATACTATTACGGAACGATTTCTAATAGCTGCTGCTTGCTTCCTATAACTTACACAAACATTAATCTATCATTTTAAAGAATGTAATATTGGTCACGGTAGAATGGCTCATGTGCACATGGAAGTAGAGTTTTAATGATAAATGAGTTTGCGTATTTGTCATTGAAAACATTGCGTGACCAGGAAATAGTCTCAAATAGTTCCTGATGTCATTAAATACAAGTAGCCAGTTAGAGTGGCAGGCTCGGATTACTGGAAAAACATGTAACCAAAACTGAACCAAAGAAAGTATCTTTTTTTTTTTTTTTTAAATGAATTTAGTGCATAGAGAATTATTTGCTGGCAAAGCCATGTAATTACAACTAAATTAGACTAAATATGTAATGAGTTGGTAACCAACGATATCTAGAACGATATCTGGAATGGTGCAAGTTGCCATATAAATAAAGGGTATGATCTTTGGATCCATACACTTCAGAGTTCCTGAAATGTATGTGCATAAAACTTAAAAATTGATATATGAGATGTGAAGAATATTGATAAGTGGTGTGTAAATTAATGATGAGGATATTATCTCCATACTATAATTACGGTATAAAGCACTGTGGAAAATGTTTGCAGTGTATGAATGCTAAAATCACCAAAAAGTATGGCAAAAAAAATATTATTAGAAATTTGTTAAAATAATCTAAAAAATATAATAAAATAAGTGAGAACAAAAATGTATTCAAACAGCTAACCAAACAGATGTATAACTAAAGTAAAAATACTAACATATATCATAGTAGTGCTAGAATTCTGACAATGCAATTACCGGTAATTGTGAACATGAATATAATAAAGTTATACTGCACAAAAACTCTAGGCAAATAGCCTTAAAGGTGGACAAGCAGAAATACATAACAGGATTAGCAAAATAATATGCAGTACAATGAAATTGCAAAAAATGTGGCTGCGCTGTATATAACTAAATAATACCCAGAGCAAGCAAATGTGCTGCTCAACACTGGCATACTGGATGCAAGAGGATCACTTTCTATTTATGTTGTTTATTTTTTAACATGTCCCTCTGGGTTTCAGTATGCCTTACAATAGGTTAAGGTCGCAGAAGTCCGGGGGCGGGGCTTGATGGTGAACCAAGATGGTTGCTTGAGTTTGGTCTCCTTTACTAGCAAAAAAAGACCAACTGTGTGTCAGCGCTATAGGATATAAAACATACAGTATGGCAGCACTCAATCCTAGTGATACAGAATTATACACAGAATATAGACAAATAGTTACCAAAAAAGTGCGCTAAACTGATCTGCAAATATAGAAAGACAAAGAATAGTGCAGACCATCTAAACCAAAACAAAATATGTATATTTACTAGCAAAAACCCTGCAAACTAGCGTGACCATGGGGAAGACCCACAGAGCTTCGAGCTCCCAGAGGGCCACGGATCCCAAAAGGGTCGCTTACCCCCTCTTTGTGGCACTATCTCTCTACCCCGCTAGACCTGGCCTCCCAACCTCTATCGGAGGAGGCCTCTGACGGCGTAGCCGTCATTTTCCATTAAAGTCTAGTATTCTTTACTGAATGACTGTTCGACAGTTAAGAGTAGCCTTGAAATAAATGTCCCTTTTTAATGTTAAATAATAGTTGGGCAGTACAATAGCTGCTCTAGATTAGAGCCACCGCTAGAGATGTCTTTTTCCCCTAGTGTGGGTAGCGCTGCAGTGTTCCCAAGTTGATCTCCAAGCAATAAGAAGAGCGGTATAGCTGGTATAGCTCTTATAAGAGCTAGTGGTTATAGCAAGTATAGCTGTTCCCTACAATCACGAGACGAGGCTGCGTGTTGAGGGTGAAGTGAACTGATTTTAATGGGACCACACTTGGCCTTTTGTGACAATCCCCATGCAAGGGGTACTCCCACTGTACCTAATGGAAGACTGAATTACAAAGTCACAGACCAATGACAACAGTATTACAATGCATGCCACTCCCATACATATCATGCAATCCCTCCCCTCTGCCTGGGAGATAATTGAGTCAAGTACTGCATTAACTCAATTTACAGGCAACCCGAAAGTACCCCCAAAACTTGCATAAACCCCACAAGAATATCCCCTGATAGCCCTGATCTGGGTGAGCAACATATCTAAAAATCACCCAGATAATTTCAGGGGTTCAGGATTTTCATGGAAGTCTTCTTTTTGACTGACCGCAAACGAGGCTCCTGCCCAAAATAGCTCCATAGATTCAAGTTGTGCGGTCAGTCTCTTTCGGGAGCTTCAAATATGACAAAATACAAAAGGTAACAGTTCGTGGAAGAACTAGTCGTGTGCCCCTCGTTCGGGTGATTGGTTTCCCCCGAACGCCGCTTTCTTCGGATGAATAGGAACGAAAATAGGTGAGAGTGGAAGTCTCAGCGGTGTTCGGGCCATTGAGTGTCCAATATTAGTTCCATGCACTCAACGTCCAAACACCGCTGGAAGCATTCGCCAAAACAAGATGGCTGACCTTGTGTTCGTCCATACGAACGGCGGCCACCCAGCCGACCACTTAGAATGTTCAAGTGTTTGAGATTTGTGGAGGTGTTAAAGAGGTCAAGTGGGTCAACTAGCAGCACTCGACTGTTCTGGGTAGTCCCTGTGTTAGGTACTTTGTTCGGTTAGTCAAACGGGGCAATGTTAATATAAGGAATAACCATACGTGGCCGAACAGACAGGTGAAGGGAATAAAAAACTTTAAAATCCAGGGACAGAGGATCTGTCACAGCGTCCATTAAGACCGAATGTCATAGTGTATACATCTTTACCATTGCTATTCTTTTGTATATATCAGTAACTATAGAACTGCTATGCACAATAGATTGGTAGTGTATAATTGAAGACTAATAATCCGCAAATGAATAGCCCAAGATTCAAGAAAATCTAAGCTAACATTTGACTTCCTTCTGTGTGTATTTTAATTTCTACCCAGACTTATTTGTACTGAGTATCTTGCAAAGCCAATCTTAACCTGAACTGAATTTTAGGCTCACAAAAGTAACAAAATCCATTCTGTACATTCAGAGCATACAAAGAGATCCAGCTAGTTTACATATTAAAGGTGACCCTGGTCCTGTGATTTGAATGTGTTTTGTGTTCCTATCAAGTCGTTTTCCTAATGGGGTTATAATGAAAGCATTTTCAGCAACGAGTTCTTCATTCCAAGAGATACACTGCTTTGTGTCTATACACCTGCACTATATCAAATTAATTGAAACTTAATCTTCACGAAGAATGCATTTACATGTAGGAAATCTGATAAAACATTTAATGCAAATCTGTTGTGCGCCCAGCATATCAATCTTATGTGTGCATCCTAAGTGAATATTTGATCATTGATGCAATTTTTTTTTTTTACTAATTAATTACTGCAAAGCACTAAGATAATCTAAAAGCATGGATCTGCAATAAACTGCACAATGCAAATTCAATTAAAGACCACATGTTGTTTCTCAGGTTTTTAATATTGACTGTCCGTATCCCCTATAATTAAAAAAAAATAAAATACACATAAAATGATCATTTGAAGATGTGCTTTATGCTGGATGCATTTGCTCCCTAGTTACTTTTTGGAGCTTTATACATATTCCAAAACCTATACTTTGTATGAAAGAACTGATTTTTAATCAGACACTGAATAATGCATCCAGACGATTGTTGCAGATTTGGTCAGGTTGGCTGAATTTTGACTTGAATTAACATAAATAAAGAGCCACTCAAGTTAAAATTCAGCCATGTTCACCAGATTTTGTCCATGTGGATAAAAACCCAGTGTGTTTCTAGAATGTTTCTATTTCTCCCCTTGATTTGCAATGTGTGCACTGGATTTGCCTTGACTGAACTGGATTATAGTGTCGTTTCCTAAATCGTGAATGAATTTAAAGGAACTCTATAGTCACCTAAACAACTTTAGCTTAATGAAGCAGTTTTAGTGTATAGATCAGGGGTTCTCAAGCCAGTCATCAAGGACCCTCTACCAGTCCAGGATTTAGGGATTACCTTGGTGTGTCTAAGGTTTTTAGAAAAAGAAAAAAAGGCTAAGGTGTTTTTTTTTTTCTTTTTCTAAATATCTTAGACACACCCAGGTAATCCCTAAATCCTGGACAGGGTTGAGAACCCCTGGTATAGATTGTGCCTCTCAGGTTTCACTGCTCAATTCACTGCCATTTAGGAGTTAAATCACTTTATTTCTGTTTATGCAGCCATTGCCACACCTTCCCTGGCTATGATTGACAGAGCCTGCATGAAAAAAAATGGTTTCACTTCCAATCAGATGTAATTTACCTTAAACAATTTTATCTCTTGCTCTGTAAATTGAACTTCAATCACATATAGGAGACTCTTGCAGGGTCTAGCAAGCTATTAATATATCAGAGGATAAGAAAATCTAAATTAAATAGAACTTGCAATAAAGGAAGGATAAACATTAGATGACTCTTTACAGGAAGTGTTTAGGAAGGCTGTGCAAGTCACATGCAGGGAGGTGTGACCAGGGTTAATAAACAAAGTGATTAACTCCTAAATGGCAGATAATTGAGCATTGAGACTGCAGGGGCATGATCTATACACCAAAAACTGTTTAATTAAGCTAAAGTTGTTTTGGTGACTATAGTGTCCCTTTAAAACAAAAAATAATATCTCACAAAAAAAGGTTATCACAAATTATAGGTGGTTTTCAGTGTTTTATTCAAAGTTATAAATTCCAAAGATAATACATCTTTTAAGCTATAGATCAGCGGAACGTAGTCAGGCAATATGTAGTATGTTAATTTGGAGAGGGAATTAACTATTAGTGATGTCACTGGGGAAATGCACCAAAAAATAGCGACTTTATGTGGAAATAAATATGTGAAATTTCTTGTAGTTTTTGCTACTTATTACATAATTTATGCTTAAAGGACCACTATAGGCACTCAGACCACTTCAGCTCAATGAAGTGGTCTGGGTGCCAGGTTTCACTGAGGATTCATCCAGCCTCTAGTAGCTGTCTCACTGACAGCCGCTAGAGGCGCTCACGCGATTCTCACTGTGAAAATCACAGTGAGAAGACGTTGGGCGTCCATAGGAAAGCATTGAGTAATGCTTTCCTATGGGTGGTTTAAATGCGCGCACGGCTCTCGCCGTGCATGCGTGTTCAGATATGACGTTGGCAGGGGAGGAGAGGTCACCAGCGCTGAGGGAGCCTGGTGCTTTAGAAAGGTAAGTGGCTGAAGGGGTTTAAACCCCTTCAGCCCAGTAGGAGGGGGGCCCTGAGGGTGGGGGGGCCTAATGACCCTATAGTGGCAGGTAAACGATTTTGTTTTCCTGGCACTATAGTGGTCCTTTAACTTTTCGCTCTTTATTCTGAGACACTATTATTCACTAGATGTTTGTTTATTCTACTTTTAGTTAAAAAGATTTATTGCATTTTATAAAACAAATTGGATGTGAAACCCATTACAATAAATAACTTAATTGTGTTTTCTTCTGGAATTGCTCTGTGCAGTAAAGGGACACTATAGTCTATATACATACATATTCTTTTTTTTTTAGTTTTTTTTTATGCTTGTGGCATCTTGTTGACCCCATCTTACCCCCTTTTTAAATGTAAAGGTACGAGGAAAATAAACTTTTACATACCTTTATATTAGTCCCCAGACATACTACTCAAAGCTTCCTTTTTGTTCATCAAGCATGATGAATTCCCGTACAATCAAATGAGAAGCATTGTGAATGTAAAGTGCATGCACATCAAGTGCTATGCTCTACCAATAAAATGCTGAACACTATATTGCGCATGCACTATTATTGTGAACTTTGTTCACAATAAAATTATTTAGATAACTGATGGGCAGGCATTGAAAATTGATGCAATGTGACTATGATGGTTTTAAATGTGACAAAGGGCAACACTTTCATGTCCTGCACTGCCGAGTGACCGCTATGGAGAAAAAAAAAATAAAAAAAATATTAGTACATAAAAGAAAAATTTTATGAAACAATTAAACATATAATGACTTTTTTTTTTTCATTTTTCAAACATCTCAATATGCCATTACATAAATAGGGTCATGAAGATATCTGCAACGATAAGACAATCGCACAGTAAATGTAATACAGTCGGTATGTCAATCTTGGTGCAGCTTCTAATACAGTGCTGATAATTTTGTGGTCGGCAGATTTCTATAATTAATAAGAAAATAACGAATAAAGAAATACATATTGCTATTACTACATAATGAAGGCACATAAAGATAATAATTAAAAAAAGGTACTTACAGCCAATGAGCTATCTGGATGTCTGTTCAGGCAGCTTGTAGAAGGTTTCCAGCAGTGTCCAGGAGAGAAGCAGTATTTTTTCTTCTTTTCATTCTGATTTGTCAGCTCCAGCAGAGGAGAGGGAGCTATGCTCACAAAGGATCCAGGAGTAGAAGTCAATTTCAAGTTTATGAGTTCACAAAAAATAATTTATGATTATATAACATTTGATTTATTTAGCTGAAGAAGGGTGAATCAATTTAGCTTGAGAATTATATAACAACCTACAAGTAAAAGTATCAATAATGGCAGAACATTGTGGAACATTTGAAAGTTTTATAAATATTGTTAAATAAAAGCATATATATATATATATATATATATATATATATATATATATATATATATATATATATATATATATATATTTTTATATATATATATATATATATATATATATATTTATATAGTGTCACACTCAGGTTGAGATAGTCAAATTTATTTTTCACCCTGATGCAGAGTGAACCAAGTCAATTTCTTGTATAAATATTCCCCTAGCCATGTATTATGTTTACGATGTGTCCCATTTTGAGACATGTGTAAAAAGCATTAACAGCATTTTAGTTACAAAGAAAGGTTAAAAAATGTAAATGTCTCTAGTTGGAAAAACGGCGCCTCAGAGGGGATATGATAACATTAAGCAAATATATTCGGGGCCAGTACAAACCATTATCTGGAAATCTATTAATAAACAGGGCTATACATAGGACACAAGGTCACACATTTAGGTTGGAAGAAAGGAGATTCCATCTAAGGCAAAGAAAAGGTTTTTATACAGTAAACACTATAAGGATATAGAATTCTCTGCCTGAAGAGGTGGTTTTATCAGAGTCCATACAGATGTTTAAACTGAAATTGGATAAATACTTGCAAAAACATAACATACAGGGATATAATTTCTAATTAGTGGGGTAATAGCTGCTTAATCCAATGAGACATCTGACTGCTATTTTGGGGTCAAGAATTAATTTTTTCCTAGTTTGTTGCAAAATTGTATGATTTTTGCCTTCTTTTGGATCAACAGCAAAACCATATGTGAGGAAGGCTGAACTTAATGGACGCAAGTCTCTTTTCAGCTATGTAACTCTGTAACTATGTAACAGATTAATCATTTATTTGTTAGGCTAATATAATAATGCATGCATCTGCTTAAAATTACATTTGAAAATGCTTAATATGTGCCATTTAAAATAATAAAATTGTGCAATTGATTCTGGTTACTAAAACATTTTATATTGGACTGCAATATTGGACCCACACATGTATTTCCAAATTGAAACAGATTATTCAGGGTTATAAGAATTGCAGAGAACTCAAAGTGAATTTCAAATTTCAGGCCAAAATAGTGAAACTAAAGCAATATTGCTATATAGTTACATAGATCAAATCAAAACAACACTTGAATCCATCAGGTTCAGCCTTTTCTGGATTGGACAAAGGGGAAAAGTTAGTGTGATGCCAGTGATAGAAAAATAAGTCATTAATGCCCTTTATTACAGTTTTTTTTTTATTAAAGGGGCAAACAATATAGTGTTAGGTATACAGGTTTGTAACATTTTATTACATGCTTTTACTTACTCTTCCCCTGCATACACCTCCTTTGTCCTGAGTTAGATCCCATGTCCTTTCTGTTCTATCTTCCCTGTTTAGACTTTTAATTTAACATCTTCTCCAAATTCTAGCCATCTTGTTCCCCAGCACAGCAGACACTCTTCCATTTAGATTGCTACCAAACGCAAAACAAGCCCAGTGCTCTAAAAATCCCAAACCTTCCTTCCTACACCACAGCTGCAGCCACGCATCGCCTCCTCCCACTACTTTCCACTATAACTCTTGGCACAGGTAACATCAAAATGCAACCCTGGAAGTCCTATTCTTAAGTTTATTTTCTAATTCCCTGAAGTCATCCTTGCATTTAGACATGCAGCCATGCAGACCTGGAAAGACATGGAAGACTTCTTCTAATGTGGTTATTTTGGCTTAAATTCACTTTGACTTTTTTGCAATTCTCACTTTAACTAATAAAACTGCACTTTTGAAGGTTTCTGAAAACATTGTTTGTTTGTTTTTGTATTGTAGAATTGAACCTATTTTGTTTATGATGGCATTGTTCAAAGTAACACAAATGTAACATGTTGTTATCCAGATACTTCCAAAGTTATAACAGCTTCCATGCTCAGATGCTCAGGATGGTTGATCACTTAAACTTTTTTTATAACAATGAAACATAAATGACTGCAACCCAGTAACATAAAATACTTTGAATCTACTATTGTTTGTTCAACAGGGTGGATTAAGTGCCCAAGCCTTTGTTCGAATTGAAATAGAAGACATAAATGATAATGCTCCTACATTTGAGCCTACAACATATATGACAAGTATTAGCAGTCATGCTCAGCCTGGGACGGAGATCCTTAATGTCATGGCCTCAGACAGCGATGGAGGAACCTTTGGTGAAGTGACATATGAGCTTATTCCTGGTGACCTGTCTTCTTTGTTTACTGTGGACTCATCAACAGGTACCTGTATTCATATCCACTCTGTAACTCAGTAAATGTAATTATTGAATCTATGATTGCTGTTGAGACAAACATCTCATATAACAATTGGTATTAGTAGTTCTCCATAATTTGAAAGAGCCCCAGAGCTCATTTGTAAAATATAACATTTACTTGGAAAGTGAACATCTGCAGGACCACATAATTAAATTACATGTTTGGATTAAAGTGAAAATGAGATATTGTGAGATGAGGTATGAGATTAGCTGGGAATTCCAAGGACAAATATATGAAGGCGAGAAACTCTGCCATCTAAAATAATTACGTTAAAAAAAAAACTCTATAGTATTTCTATAGTATTTCAACAGTAACAATTACAAAAAAAGGTTTATGCAAAGTGATGTGGATCACTATGGAAATAAAATCAGAGAATATGAAAAAATAACATATTTTGCAAAGTTAAAATCAATGTTAATATTTTGTAAGTCAAAAACTGTAAAATCCGGGCAGCAAGATGTCCAGAAATTAAGAAGTTGTACCTGGGGAACAATTGATGTCAAGAACATATAAAGAAGATGAATTAAAAGCATGCCAAATGTTGGAAATGGGAGAGAGACGGGTAGGGGCAGGAGGCATGCATTAAAATGTAAGATGGGATAAAATAAGGATACCATCACCACATCCCTGTCTATCTCTAGGTCCTATGATGTAGGTGAGTTATAAACCATTAGACGAGAAGGATCAGCAGACAGAGATCAAGACAAAATACTGAACTCCATTTGGGTTTCATATGCATTCAAGTTTCATATGTATTTAGGGAGTATTCATATTGCAAAAACTGTATAAAGTTGTCAAGAGAAAAAGGGCTAGTTGAATGAATGATCTTTGTGTGGCACCCATAGAAAGTTGAAGGGAAATAGAAATTGCCAGTTGAATAAGAAGTATTTGCTTCCAAATAGTTATTTATTTGAAGTAGAGATCCACTAGCAAATTGTATCCATTTAGTTTGCTCATGACAGATGAACAATTTATGTTGGTCCCCTTCTTTGAGAGTTCTTCTGTCCACTGCTTGCTGATTAGTTATTTCTCCACATCTTTTAAAGGTGCCCCTGACTTTTCTGATAAAAACTCTCTGAGGACTATTCTTACCTTTCTATAATCTAGTCCAGGGCTGGACAAAAGGTAGATCCCCAGATGTTCTAGAACGTCAGCTGCCACATTGCTTTGCCAGTCTTTAGAATTGCAAAGCATCATTGAAGTTTCAGTTCTACAACATCTGAGGCTCTACTGTTTGCCCAGCCCTTCTCTATATACTATATCACACACAAATTAGTGCTCAGTCCCACCTTGTGTCAACCATTTTCTTTCTCTGCACTATACTCATTCCCCATCTGCACTCAGTTGCACTTTTTCCAGATACGATGACCCTGTGAACATGTAAAAGTATATAAATATATGTGAAGGCAGTGTGTTCAACACATAGGCGTTTTGTGTATTTCCCACAATCTTCGTGTGTAGCGTCTCTTTATTCTGTCTCACCTGTAACTGTTTTCTGCTGCTTATCCCTATGCTATAGCTTGTGCAATGCAAAGTAGTCACTGAATGACAGTTGTAAAGTGTATTTGAAAGTAAAGTTGCAATTTTGCTGTTGCCTAAATGAGTGGATACACTGTGCATTAGGCCACTGATTTTGAGTTCAATTACTTTCATTTGAGTTAATTGCTACAGCCATTAGTGAATGAATTATGGTGGCTGTCATTGCTGCCAGACAAATCACAGACAAGAAAATAGCATGTTTTTCAACAAAAGGTAGAAAATGTCCAGCCTTTACAAATGGGATATAACAAGCTATTTGTACAGTTCCTACAATCGGTGGCATAACACTTTACAAAGTCCATACCCTGATGAACTGATGAGAGAGTAACAAGTGTTCATAATTCAATATTAGGTGCTCCTAATATTTTGAGATATATATATAGCGTAAATTGGATTAGCCGTAATAACTATATATATATATATATATATCATCGCACTTATGACAAATCACGGCTTGAACTATCTTGCTTTGCATGTAATGCGTCTATCTCATATATTAGTTTCCCCTTTTACGTTGCATTACTGAAATAAATTAACTTTTGCACGATATTCTAATTTTTATCACCTGTATATCATGTTCATTCGTTCTGTATATGAACCAATAAGGTGATATCCTGCATGTTAATCCCCCTGATGTGATTCCAGCATTTGTACAGACCGTATTTTGTACCAAGTTCTGATTAGCATTTTACCTCTGTCATTCTAGTGCAGTGTTATGACTCAGATGATGAGTTGCAGAGGCTGAAGGAGGACATGCCATGCATGCCAATGCTACAGCATTAAATCAGCCAGCCAATAACCAGTGACTGCAGCAGGAATACGCATATTTTTGTACATGAGCTGCTGTATTTTACAAACCCTATAAAGCTCACCTACCTCTCTTGCTGGCCTAGTAATGCTAACTGTTCTGGTATGTTAGCTGCTCCAGAATGCAAATCCAGTGAAGCTCAGCCAGCTCAATGAATGTCCCATCAGAAATACATATTATTATTTTTAACTAGAAGTCCTTTTGAGTGACTGAACATGATGGGTTTGTAGTTCACGTGTGGTGGGCTGTGGAGTTTATGTTTTTATCTATGGCTTGGCATGATAAATATTGTATCTGTATAGTAGCACTGGCTGTGTGCATTGATTCCTAATTTTACATTGCCCGGAAAATGTTAGCAGTTATGCAAAATACTTATTGTACATTGCACACATTCCCAGCTGTAAAGTTATACAGAAGATTTTTACATTCTGCAAAGAAAACAGGAATAAAGCAATAGCTTAAAGCAAAATTGCCACTGCTGAGATATATGCACAAAGTTAGATGGTGCTATTTATTTTTTAGAATCTCACCAGATTTATATTTATTTTTGCCTCCCTGGCCCATCGGGTATGCAGTGTACAGTGAATTATATAAAACCCTGCTAATGAATGTTACACAGTCGCACCATTAAAGGAATGCCCAAATGAGCACACTCAAGACACCATGGAGCAGCAAAGCCATGTCACATGGTCTCTCTTTCTGTGTAACACACAGTTTTGCCTCAGAAGCCTAGCAGTGTCACACGGTGTTGGGAGGACTGAGGGAAAGTGCACTGTGAGCGCCTATTTATCTGCACATTCATGGCGAATTTGGAATTGAATTCCGGCAATTTTAAGTCCATACACTACACTATAGCGCTATTGTCAGCCTGGCACCGTGGCATAGCAAGCATGATGACATGATGAGCTCCCTTTGTGGGTGGACATGTTGTTTCTGACACTAAATGCATCATGGACGTGCCCATTGCTGACTCTGCCCAGCTACCTACCTTTTTCATTATTTACACTAGCAAAAATGGTCAGGTCTGTTGAAGCTGTCCTGAACACAGAAAGGCAGCAGAAGCAAAAGTGTATTTAACCTTAAAGCATTTTTGAGCCCAGTAAATGCTTCTTACAGTTTATAGGGATTAGGGAATGTGAGGCTGTCACTTCCAGGGAATTAACTGTTTTTGCTTTTAAAGCTGCCCTGGCATTTATACTTCTGGTTTACGTTTAGCAATGTTCATAGTACCCAAGTTTAAATATCAACTTTCTATGCCAGAAATTCTGTGTCTATAAAGGACAACTTTTCTCACACCTTAAACCTCATTCGCAATAATGGATCAAACTGTGAATGCACGTTGCATAGGGGTATCATGTAGGCACACCTTTCTACTTAATCATCAAATAAGGTTTTGTTTGGGGACTGTCATTCATGTTTTTATATTATGTCAAATGTTAATTCCAGTCACTACACATGTCCTCAATATCTTTCATATGCCTCACTGTGACAATGCCCAGTTGCTCCAAACATATCCACAAGTTATCCACAAATCCACATTTTGTGTTATGTACTATGGCTCCTTGGTATATCAGTTACTGGGATCGTAATATTCTGCCAATGATTATAACCCCACCAACATCTCCTTATAATATTCTTTCAGTAGGTGGACACTTTTTTTTCTACCTGTTTGTCTTACTGGTCTCTTACTAGTGTAGCTCAAACCTTATTGAATACATTTGGCCTTTGACCTCGGCCACAAATATATATATTTTCATTCATATATCCATTCTATAGCCTATACAAATAATGTAGCAAACAGAAAATGTCTCTGTTAAATAAGATTATCTATGCGTAGCTAGCAGCATCGTGCCTGTATCTTTAGCATTCTTTAGGCAGCAGTATTTTGTATTTTGACACTTATTGATGATTGTGTTCTAGTGCCAATGTGTTTTCCAAAATAACTCTGCAACATCCCACTCATCAGACTTTAGCTCATGGCATCTACAAGAGGAACATATTCTGCAGTATAGAACAAGTTAATGATAACCAGAATCCTGCTTAACAGCTATAGAGAGCTATGTGACTTACATTAAGAGATATCTGTTTACCACCTTCGAAAATCAATCCAGTGCCTGATAGCTCACACTGTTCTCCTGCTGCTAATAGCATTCTTGCCTGAGTTATGCACCTGTTTTCATTTTTTCCTATAGTAGTGCTTACAGCTGAAAGCTAGGCCTCTCGGGTGCCTCTGAATGTCTGCTGTTGGTGAGATTACTGCAGTTGTGAGTAGAATATTATTTCCAGAGTTAAGACTGTTGGCCATGAATAATTTTGAGTTGGACATAGATTTTTTGCTAAGAATTATAAGCAAGAAGGATTAGTGCAGCAAAGCTTCCTATTATTCAACAACAATAACAAAAAAAAACCCAACAACAACAGAACCTTATGATAACAAGAAAGCATTAGCAGAGTTAAATATGTATAACGAGACTTTCCAAGCACCATAACCACTACAGCCTGCTGTAATTGTTCTGGTGACTATAGTGTCCCTTTAAGCATATTTCTAATGTACAGAGAAAACAACCACAAGTATCAGACCGAAGTCTGATCCTTATAGCGAAAATATGGACTGAGTGGATAATAAGGGCCTAACTCAATTTAGACTTAAACAGAAGAGGACATTTGAGAGAAAGTACCCCACACCCCAATGGCAGGGAGACAAAATCTCAAACTAAAATCACCACTAAATAAATATTATTTTCTTTGGCAGTGCTAGAATAGAAATCTCAAATAGTGTTTAATTTGTATATGAATACACCATATAAGACATGTAAATACAAAAATTTAATTGAAATTTATTTAGAAAAACGTGAAAAACAAAGGTGACGTGAAAAGAACTTAAAAAGGAACCTAGATGCACCGATAGAGGCATCTATTGTAATTTCTTGTGACTCCCAGTAGGTCTAAATAATGATTATAACCCATTACTTGAGAAAAGGTTATATCATATTTATCCATTTGTATCTCTATATCTATATAGAAAGAGTTTATTGAGGTGGCAAGTCCCCATCTGGATAATATCAGTGGGCTAAAGGCCAACAAATATTGTGCAGTATACTCCAAGTCAGTGTGAAGATTATAGATAAGCTCATATAATGACTGGAAACCTAACAGATAAACAATTACAGTACCAAAAACATTAGGATGGAGTGTATTATATTTACTTATCATGGGTGTCTGAGGCAAAAAATCTGCAGTAAGAATCCAGGTCAATAATAGTTGATTTTTATTTATCGTACTCTGGCAGATATACCAACAGATACCATATATATGCCACTGATGAGAACTCATTAGAGACACTTCACATGAAATCTCTTGGACTTCTCTCCAAGATAAGTCTTCATAGAGTCAAATCTATTAGATATATTATAATTACATAGTCAGAAATAAAAATATATTAAGGAATCATAATCCCATAATGTCCTTTAATGCTCTAAGGGGAGAGGATAGTGATCTTTTTTATAAGCGTATGCCTATGTTCCAATCCAAGACCTCCCACCGAGCTGCTTCAAGGCAGCCCCCCTGTCAATACAACTAAAGCCTTTTTTCCTAGTAATGTGCCTGTGCGGCGGGTGGGGGCCATAATGCTAATGGGGGGGGGCTACTGTCCCCCCCCCCCCGGCCCCCACCCCTGGGCGGCGGGTGGGGGCCATAAAGATAATGAGGGGGGGACCTACTGTCCTCCCCCTCTCCGGCCCCCACCCCTGTGCGGCGGGTGGGGGCCCTAAAATTAACAATAGGGGGGGACCTATTGTACCCCCCGGCCCCCACCCCTGAGCGGTGGGTGGGGGCCCTAAAATTAACAATAAGGGGGGGACCTATTGTCCCCCCCGGCCCCCACCCCTGAGCGGTGGGTGGGGGCCCTAAAATTAACAATAAGGGGGGGACCTATTGTCCCCACCCCTGAGCGGTGGGTGGGGGCCCTAAAATTAACAATAAGGGGGGGACCTATTGTCCCCCCCCGGCCCCCATCCCTGAGCGGTGGGTGGGGGCCCTAAAATTAACAATAAGGGGGGGACCTATTGTCCCCCCCCCCCCGGCCCCCACCCCTGAGCGGTGGGTGGGGGCCCTAAAATTAACCTATTGTGGGGGCCCTAAATACAAAGGGAGGGGGGGGGTGCCCTTGTTAACCCTCCCCCCCCCCCCAAAAAAAAATGATCTACCTACCTACCCCCCTCACCCTAAAAATAATGAGGGGGGGGACCTTTAACTAAAACCCTGTAAAAAAAAAAATAGATAAAAACAACTTACCATTTGATGTTTTCTTTCTTCTACAATCTTCTTTTTTCAGCCCCAAAAAAGGCCCCAAAAAAACCATAATAACCGACGCAATTAAAAAACAAACAAAAAAAAAACGACCGCACAAAAAAATAATCCATCTTCACCCATGGAGGGCTCCGTGCAGACTGAGCTCTGCAGGGCGGGAGAAGGCTTATAAAGCCTTGCCACGCCCTGCAATTAGGCTAAGAACACTCTGATTGGCTGGTTTAAGCCAATCAGAGTGCTCTTTGTCATTTTACACAGTGTGGGGAAATTCCAAAGAACTTTCCCACGCGTGTAAAATGACACAGAGCACTGTTATTGGATGGCTTGAAATCCATCCAATCACAGTGCTCTGTGTCATTTTACACAGCGTGGGAAAATTGATCTTTCCCACGCTGTGTAAAATGACACAGAGCACTGTGATTGGATGGCTTGAAATCCATCCAATCACAGTGCTCTGTGTCATTTTACACAGCGTGGGAAAATTGATCTTTCCCACGCTGTGTAAAATGACAAAGAGCACTCTGATTGGCTTAAACCAGCCAATCAGAGTGTTCTTAGCCTAATTGCAGGGCGTGGCAAGGCTTTATAAGCCTTCCCCCGCCCTGCAGAGCTCAGTCTGCGCGGAGCCCTCCATGGGTGAAGATGGATTATTTTTTTGTGCGGTCGTTTTTTTTTGTTTTTTGTTTTTTAATTGCGTCGGTTATTATGGTTTTTTTGGCCTTTTTTGGGGCTGAAAAAAGAAGATTGTAGAAGAAAGAAAACATCAAATGGTAAGTTGTTTTTATCTATTTTTTTTTTTACAGGGTTTTAGTTAAAGCTCCCCCCTCATTATTTTTAGGGTGAGGGGGGTAGGTAGATAGATCCTTTTTTTTTGGGGGGGGGGAAGGGTTAACAAGGGCACCCCCCCTTTGTATTTAGGGCCCCCACCCACCGCTCAGGGGTGGGGGCTGGGGGGGGACAATAGGTCCCCCCCTTATTGTTAATTTTAAGGCCCCCACCCACCGCTCAGGGGTGGGGGCCGGGGGGGACAATAGGTCCCCCCCCTTATTGTTAATTTTAGGGCCCCCACCCACCGCTCAGGGGTGGGGGCTGGGGGGGGACAATAGGTCCCCCCTCTTATTGTTAATTTTAGGGCCCCCACCCACCGCTCAGGGGTGGGGCCGGGGGGGGGACAATAGGTCCCCCCCCTTATTATTAATTTTAGGGCCCCCACACACCGCTCAGGGGTGGGGGCGGGGGGGGGGGACAATAGGCCCCCCCTTATTATTAATTTTAGGGCCCCCACCCACCGTTCAGGGGTGGGGCCGGGGGGGGGGACAATAGGTCCCCCCCCTTATTATTAATTTTAGGGCCCCCACACACCGCTCAGGGGTGGGGGCGGGGGGGGACAATAGGCCCCCCCTTATTATTAATTTTAGGGCCCCCACCCACCGCTCAGGGGTGGGGGCCGGGGGGGGGACAATATGTCCCCCCCTTATTGTTAATTTTAGGGCCCCCACCCGCCACTCAGGGGTGGGGGCCGGGGGGACAATAGGTCCCCCCCTAATTGTTATTTTTAGGGCCCCCACCCGCCGCTCAGGGGTGGGGGCCAGGGGGGGACAATCGGTCCCCCTCTTATTGTGATTTTTAGGACCCACCCTTTTTTTTTTTTAAACAGTGAGCAGCCACAGGCTGCTCACTGTTTAATAGACATGCCCCTACTCGCGGTATTGCAAGTAGGGGCACAATTTACTAATACTAAGTAATTTTTACTTAGTATTAGTAAATTAATAGGGGGCGGACCGAACATCGCATATGTTCGCCCGCCGTGGCGAACGCGAACACGCTAAGTTCGCCGGGAACTATTCGCCGGCGAACAGTTCGGTACATCACTATTGCTGGCATCCTTAAGAAAACATAATTTCTGCTTCTATTTAAATAGGGATTATTGGTTCCCAAACTATTAGAAGAAAACTACAGGGAGCAAAGACTTTTTCAAGTGAGCCATGATTCTCATCCTATTTACTAAAGAGAGTAGGTTTTCAAGTGAGTGTCAAAGCAGATAACAGAGATGTGTGTTTATCCTATATGGCTTTTAATGTTTGTTTTTTTGTTTGTTTTTTTTATCCTATATCACTATGATACTATAAACTATGTATACATCGCTCGGAAGAAATTGAATAATTCCATGTTAAACAACAGCAGTGCTCATGTAATACCAATTACTTACTTTAAAACTAGATATTGTTTTAACAACATTTGCTTGCAAATATAATTGTCTGCATGTTTCCCTTTTTTTCCAGTGACCATAACCTTTTTATTAGAATAGTGTTCTTTTAATTATCACAGGGCATGTGCTGCACAGTTAAGAATAGTTTAAAGTGTATCCTTGTTTCCTCGGGCAAGTTATTTTCTAGGATTTAGTACAGACTGTCAAAATAGCTCCAAACCAGATGTAACATTTGAATGCATTCCCACATTCTTTTCTTACTACGAATGTCCCAAAACAATGACTCCCCATACCATCTTATATGTCCCCTCCTATACAGTGCATTTAGAGTTCCCATACAGCGTTTCGTGTTTATACATTTGCCAAACATGGTTACATTTAGTTCAGCCGTAAACAGACTATAGAGGAGTTGTAAGCAGATATAGAGCTTATTACTGGAAAGTGTTTTACGTTCTTTAGATTTGATTGTGTTCTAGGTTATTTCTGTATGTAAATCAAAGACACTGACTAATATATCCTGGAACCTTTCAATAATTAACACATTTATTTTATTCTTCCGGATAAAGTATTGGTATATAGTTAAATCTCATTTATTTCATTATGTAAGCATGTGACCTACTGGCATGTGACCTACTGAAAACAACTATCCAAACTACAACCCCAAGCTTTACTTAGAAACCAATCTTGTCTAAATGTATTGTGCTAATTATAGCCTATGGAAATCTGAAACTGTAATAATCTCCCAGCAATATTAACCCTTCCACTAGTATGAACTCCCTTAAATGATTGGTCTCACTTTACAGGGACTTTCCGGTCTCCTAAAGCACTTTAGCTCGCTGAAGTTGTTTATGTGTGAAGTGTCTGTCCTCTTTTTTTCATTTTACAAAAAGTGCAGATTGTTGTAGACATTACAAATTAAATTAACACTATTGTGTCAGGAACACAAACATGTATCCCTGATACTATAATGTTAGCAAACTATTTAGGTGCCCGGCTCATTTAGAATGTAGTAAAAAAGAGTTTAAACTCCCCTTTTTCCCACGTGGAGCTGGTCTCGCAACGGTTGGCTCCACATGCATAGCTGAGATCATAAAACTTGATGAGCTCAACAAATGCTATTGTGTATGTGCAGGAAAATGTTGTGCGGCACCAGTCAGCATCTACTCATAGAGATTCACCAAATAAATGCATATCTATGGTGAATGTACATGCATAGCGTAGAGGCACTAACACCAGTGCTGCACAATGTGCCGCACTGGACTAGAAGCACCTCTAGTGGCCGTTTGAGTAACTGCCACTAGAGGTGTTCCTAGGCAGCAATGTAAATAGGCTGCATATACCATGTACAAGCTATGGACACCAGAACCACTACATTAATCTGTAGTGGTTATGGTGACTATAGTGTTTATTTAACCTTGTTACACCCCCTTGGCTGTCAATCAATCAATCAATCACACATAAGGGTACCAAATTAGGAAGGTATCTACCAAACAGCACAATAATTTAGTATTATTATATAGGCAATTCCCCATGATAGTATATAAAAAGGGGGTATCTAACAAACAGCAACCTAATTTAGTATTCTTATATAGGAAATTCCACTTAATAGTACATAATTAGGGAGGTATCTACCAAACAGCAACCTAATTTTCTGTTCATAACAGGCAATCCCACATAAGGGTACCAAATTAGGGGGCTATCTGCTAAACAGAACTTTATTTTGGTGTCCTTAAATAGGACAATCCCTCATAGGGGATACCAAGTTAGGGAGCTATCTACAAAACATAACCCTAATTTGTTATTCTGAAATAGGGCAATCTCACATAAAGGTACTGAATTAAGGAGCTATCTACTAAACTGTTCCCTAATTTAACATCCTTTAATAGACAATCCCACATAAGGGTACCAAATTAGAGAACTATGTAATGGAGAACAGCACACTATAGGGGGTAACTGATTTGGTAATTATGGAATACTGTCTGAGCCGAAGTTAGGAATTACTGAATTAAAACAAATCCAAAACCAACTAAAAATTTTTCCCGTTCCCATGTCTACTGTAAACTCACCTTCAGCCCGGAGTCACTCTCCACTGAAGAAGTGGTTTTATCAAAGTCCATACAGATGTTCAAACAGCTACTAGATGCATACTTGCAAAGACAGAATATTCAAGGATATAATCTTTCAATGTAGGGTAATAACTGCTTGATTCAAGGATAAATCTGACTGCCATTCTGGGGTCAAGAAGGAATTTTTTGTCCTAGCTTGTTGCAAAATTGTGCTTCAAACTGGGTTTTTTTTTTCCTAAACCAGTCACTCTGCTCAGAATAAAATCCAGTGCAGATCTCCCAATAACAAAATGGATGTGAAACTAGTTCACAGCTGGTTCTAGTCTGCAGAACTCTGCAACTTTGAAATAATCTCATAAAATCTTCTACCTGTTTATTTTTGTGAAATGATTGACCCCTCTATATGTCCAATTACACCATACATACATGTAATAAAAATTTAAATATGTAATTATTTGTTTAACATTATCTCAATATCTAACTTTGGAACTGTGCTGTATTGTTCCCTTTCAGTAGAACGTTTTGGAAAATAAGAGATCGTTCAATGCATTGTTCCTGGTAAAATACAGCACAAATAAATAAAATAAAATCTACAACATATCTACAAATAAATAACATATGAATAGAAACAGTCTGGAACAGCATTAAAGATTGACAAATGAAACCATTTTTTCCCAGGGGGGATGCACACACAAGTTAAACAGGACATTAAACGGTATTGTCGAACAATATGTTTTAATGGCATTTTGTGCTATTTATATTGCCATTGTGATGATTTAAACACTTATATTTAATTACTAACATGTGGAATAAAAATGAGATTGTTAATTGCATGTTGTAAATTGTTTTGTTGCATGACTTATAGTTGAGTAGGACACATATTTTAAAAAATACATCTGAAACATAACAAACAGCAGTTGTACTTTGAATAGTTTGTTTGAACATATAAAGATGTTTTTAAAATGTGCAGTTAAAAAAAAAAGGCAAAGCAACTACAAAGTGAAGAATCCAAGCTGCTTCAATTCATTTTGCGCTTAAAGAGGAACTGTCACGTTCCGGTTTTGATGTTTTACAGCATATCTTTTCCAGAGTCCATTATTGCTCTATAAAATGTTTTGTCAAATAGGAAACAGACATAGATATAATTTGTTATTATTCCATCTAAGCCAGGTAATGCATACTGTCACATTGATCAACATGTATATTTTCTTTATGCAAGTCTTGTTAGTTTTCTAAAGATCAAATTTTATGGAGAAATGAGCTCAACTTGATTTTAAAGGAACATTAAACTGTATTCTTTACACTATAGTGCAGGGGTAGGCAACCTTTGGCACTCCAGATGTTGTGGACTACACCCCCCATAATGCTCTTACACCCATAATGCTGGCAAAGCATCATGGGAGGTGTCGTCCAAAACATCTGCAGTGCCTAAGGTTGCCTATGCCTGCTATAGTGTCTCTATCCCTATTTCTGTAGGTCCACCCCCCTTGGTGTTGAGAGGGTTAAAAACCCCTTTAACACATACATCTTTCCAGTGCTGAAGTCTATAGACGGTGGCTCGATCTCCAACTCCCGCGATGTCACGTCAGTGGGGAAACGTAATGATTTTGTGCGGCAATTGCTTCATTCGCATTAGAGTTTCCGCATAGAAATACATTATATCAATGCTTTATGGGGGAGTGGAAAACATTAGACATCCTTATGGATGTTTCACAGAGGTAAACACTGCTAAAAAACACTCAAGGTTTCTCTAAACTGCAATGTTTTACATTACAGGGTTAAAGGACCAGGGACACTGCACCCATACCACTTCAATGAGATGAAGAGGCTTGAGTGCCTATTGTATCCCTTTATGGAGATTCACATAAAAAGTTATTCAAAACGTTGTAGACTACAAAGAAAATGTATCCTACTATTGGTTTTGGGAATATGTCTTGTTGATGGTGTAAGAGTCATGGGAATTTTGGAAATTTATGTTAAATTATATTAAAGGCTCTGTCTGCACCTCATTAGAATAATTTAAATATATATATAAAATAAAAAATACTAATAATAAGTAAACTTAGCGAGTAATAGCTACTTATATTTGCTAGAGTCAAAAGTATTCTTGTCCCAAGTATGGTATGTCAGATGTGTATTAAATCGTGCTTGAATTATATCTTCCAACAGGGAGCTATTACACCCAGAAACCAATATATTTAAGAGTAAAGTGAGAGAACTTTTTGGTATGCAATGGATTTCACCATTATAACACTCACAGGTGCCGTGCGGAAACATTTTGTTTTTTTTGTGTGCCAAGTACCCTTAGAAGAACATAAAAAAATAAGGCCTCTAGAACCAGTTGAAGAGTTTTGTTTATCTCTGCCCCTAAAGTGAAATAGTGTGTTTAAATACTTTTTTATGGATCCATCCATGTGAAAATTGTGAAACTTAGAAATCAGGTCATGTATATGGCTTACTTTGTGGTACTGTTGCAAAACTGTAGGGATTTTCATATTGTAGTTGTTCAGGTATCAGTGAAGTGAATGACAACTTTTACCAGACAGTTGGACAAGCTTTGAGAAGCTTTGTGGGAACATTTTTCATAACATAGAGTACATGAATCAGGAAAGCTGTTGGCAGTTTTTTAGAATGATATTTAGGTGGATAAATCAGAAGTAGATTTTAAATATTTGAATTTGTACTTTCATTAAGGGATAGCAACAAGGTTCCCTGCAAATACTTCTTACGAAGAAAGGGTGGGACAAAAGGGTGGGACAGTGATGGACCTGTGTCAGTGATACCACCCAAAGTCGATAGTGGCCCAACTAAGTGCTGAGCATGTTAGAGTGCTCTATGTATGGTTCTTGTTCCCTTAGTAAAAGCAAGTGTGCCGAGTGCTCGCAATTCTTTCTGGGGACCCTGAATGATGGGACAGGAGCTTGAAATTGGGGCTGTCCTGCTTATTTCAGGACAGTTGTGCAGGCCAACCTATGTGAACCTATGAAGGTCTATCATACATGTGGGTCTTTAACGTCTTGATTCCTGTCATCTGTAATGTATTCTATCATTTGGAGTGGCTTATATTGCCCAGCAGAACATCTCTTATTAGCTGTTTATCTCATTTTCACTCTGTAGCCTTGTTTTCAACCTAAGAAAATATAATATTAATGTACATATCTAGCTCCAACAAATTAACAGGTTTGGCCTTGTACCATTCTGTAAAAAAATAGCAGTAAGTACAGAATGTTTATTTGCTCTGTCTTTCCAAAGACAAATGTAGCATTGTGTGTATCATGTGTATAATGTAAAACACCTTGTAAATAGTAATTAATATTTTATGAACTTGCAATTTACTGTTGGATTCAATCTTTGCTACATAGATGGCTTAGAATTAAATCGAGAATTAGGTTATACATATCAGGATTGGATGTAGAGAGATAATTTATAAGGAGTATTGATGGCTACACTGAAAGGTTAGGTAAAACTAATCCCAATTATTTTTTAAGGAGAATCAGATTAGAGCTGGGTCTTCAGGATATCCCAAGATCCCATGTGAAAGAGATCATTTATGTTATCATACAAGATAATACAAGTACTTCACAAAGAATATAACCTAATCTTGTCCATTGGTATTCCTCTGAAGTTAATGATGGCTCTCTTATTGTAATATTTCATAGAAGTTAAGTCTCAATATTTACCTGTCAGAGAACAAACAATCAGAGTTCTCTGACTCAAATGGCACAGCATGGAAAAGCCTTTATAAGTTGAAATAGATGGTGGGGACATTATGCCCCCCCCCCCCCATTTTTTAATAGTTTATTTTCCCCACCATGTTGATATGGGGGACATTTGCCAGGCCCCCCTTTATTGTATTAGCCACTAGTCTTTTTTTATGACAGCGAGCAGCCAGTGGCTGCTTGCTGTTTACTAGACATTACCCTACCAGCGGTAAGCTGCAGGAGGGAGCATTTCATCTTGCTTATTTACCTGTTCTAAGTATTTGTTGCTTAGTATTAGTAAAGATGTCTCCCTAATCCTTGTGGATAGCCATTAGGATACCAAAAAGGAGCTATCGAATTTCATACCCTTATATATGGCAATCCCACAAGGGTACCAATTTAGGAAGTTATTTGCTAAACAGCTGCAAGATGCAGCCACGGCACAGATCAGAAATTTTATTTGTCCAAATTAAATTCTGAAACAAAAATAATGCCTGAATCTTGTATGAAAACGAATGAACATAAATACAAAATTCAGTTTGGGCAAAACCAAATTTTGGTAGCACCCAAGTCTAGTGGATAGTCTATCATTTGTAGATTGGGGGAGTTCGTGTAGTTCTATGAGTGTTTTCGTTCGGGGTACGGCTATCCCTCGTTGTGGTGGGTGCGGTAGAGTGGGTTCGGGCAGTGGTATAACTCAGGTTGTTAGGGAAGGGGGTGTGTGTTTTGGGGGGGGGGGGTTCTTTTCCTGTCATCTGTCGGTCATCTTCTGTCGTCTGTAGTGTGTGTTCTGAGTCCTATCTGTCTGTGTTGTGGTAATCGTCAGAGTTGGTTCTGAGTTCTAGTTGGAATCCCTCCTTTGCTGTCTCTAGGATCCAGTACGTCCATATGCTCATGTAGGTCGTAGTGGTATTATTGGCCGTCATGGTCAGCTCCGCTATTGTCCTGAGTTCCTCCATTTGGCTAAACCAGGTCAAGAGCGGGGGTGTCACGGTTTGTTTCCAGAATTGGGGGATCACTCGTTTGGCCACATTAAGTATTCTAATAGTCATGGACTTTTTGTACCTACAGTGGGGGACTGTTGTGTGGTGCTGGAGCATCGCTGCTGGTTCCGGGGGGGGGGGGGGGGGGCATGTCCGTGATTTTCTCTAGCATTTTGTGTATCCTCTTCCAGTATGGCTGGATCATAGCGCAATCCCACCAAATGTGTTTCATAGTGCCTACTTCTCGTTCGCATCTCCAGCATAGCCCGGAGTGGTCTGGGTTTACGTGGTGGAGGAGATGTGGTGTCCTATACCAGTGTGTTAGCAGCTTATAGGCTGTTTCCTGTGTTTTACTGTGTGTGGAGCAATGGTGTGTGAGGTAGCAGATGGATTCCCATTCTGCCTCTGTAAGCATGTTGCCGAGGGCGGCCTCCCATTTTCCCATGAACAGGGGCGTCTCGGGTGGGGTTTCTGATTGTAGCATGGAGTATAGGAAGGACACTCCATGTGGGAGTGGGTCCGGGTGTGAGCTGACCACCTCTATTGTGGTCCGGTCTCTGGTGAGTGCCGGTCACTGTGGCAGGGAGTGGACAAAGTTGGTTAGTTGGGCGTATCGAAAGTGGTGCATGAAGGTCAGGGGGTGTTTCCCCTATCATATCTGTTAGCGTTTTACATTTTCCTCTTTGAAGGATGTGTTGTAGGTGTGGGGACGTGTCTGGGAGGATGTGTTTGAGGGCTCTTGGGTCTAGTCCCGGGGGAAAGTCCTCATTGTGCGTCAATGGTAGGAGGGGGGAGGGGTATGGTGACATGTTCCCTTTCCTCGCGGCCCTCCTCCACACTCTCAGGGTGTGTCTCGTATATATGGACATTTCGCCCCATTCGGCCGTGTCTCGGCCCCAGGGAAGTCCTGAGACCGGTCTGCCTGCCTCTGTCTCCTCCACTGCCTTCCATAGTTTGTGCACCCTGTCCTTAGACCATTCCATTACTCTTTGTAGGTGTGTGGCCACGTAGTACAGGTGGAAGTCTGGGAGGGCTAGTCCCCCTCTGTCTTTCGGTCGTGTTAATGTGGAGTATTTCACCCTAGGTCTCCCCCTGTTCCATACGTATCTAGTCATTTCTTTTCTGAGTGAGTTAAAGAAGGTGCCTGGAATCTCGATGGGAATGGCCTGGAGGAGGTATAACAGGCGTGGGAGGAAGTTCATTTTTATGACCTGAACTCTCCCAAGCCACGAGATGTGCGGGTATGACCATTCCCTCAGATCTTTTTGGAACGTTTGTAGTATGTGGGCGAAATTGTCTCTAAACAGGTCTCTACTCTGCTTGGTCAGCCAGAGTCCTAAGTATCTAATTTTGTGTTCGGCCCATTGAAAGGGGAATCTACGCCGTACGGGGTCCGCGCGCGCGGTGGGGACGCTAACGTTAAGAATGTATGATTTACTGTAGTTAATTTTCAGGTTATATATGTCTCCAAATATCCGCAGGTCTTTCTGGATGTTCGGGAGGGTGATTTTGGGGTTGGTCACCGCGTACGCTGCTACTTTGTGGTTTACTTGGCCTGTCGTTAGGCCGGTTATGTCTGGGTTGTGTCAGATGTGTGTGAGGAACGTTTCCAGAGCGAGAGCAAACAGGAGCGGGGATAGGGGGCACCCCTGTCTCGTGCCGTTGTGTATGGTAAAGGCGTCAGTTAACGCCCCATTGACCAGCATCTGGGCTGTTGGTTCTCGGTATAGCGCTCTATCCAATGTCGTATGTGAGGCCCCAGCCCCACGTGAGCTAGTGTTTCGAAGAGGTACACCCAGCATACTCTATCGAAGGCCTTCTCTGCGTCCGTGGACAGCAAGAGAAGGCCTCCGCCTGTGTTCCCACCTCCGTGCATGAGGGTGAGCGCCCTGATGGTGTTGTCACGTGCCTCGCGTCCCGTCACAAATCCCACCTGGTCAGGGTGGACCAGGGACTGGATATGTTTTTTGAGACGCGTTGCCAGGATCTTGGCCAGTAGCTTAATGTTGCAATTAATAAGCGAAATTGGCCTGTAGTTCCCGCAGTGTTCCCTGTCTTTGCCGTCTTTGGGTATGATGGGGATGTGGGCTGTTAGGGCTTGTGTGGGGATGTGGTTCCCGTCTCTTATCGCGTTGAATGCTTCCACCATGGGTGGGTATAGGTCCTCGGCATAGGTTTTATAGTATTTTGCCGGTAGGCCATCCGGCCCTGGGCTTTTGCCTGGTTTAGTGAGTTTGACCACCAGCGCTAGTTCCTCAATTGTGATAGGTTCGTCGATTAGTTCTGCGACTTCTGCGTCTAGGGTCGGTATCGGGTGCTTTGTCAGGTATTCTCGGACCGAGTTACGGAGGTGTGCCTTCGCCAGTTGGGTTTTTGGTTGTGGGAGTGTGTATTGCTCTGTGTAGTAAGCGCGAATCGTTCTCATGATATCAGTCGGGAGACGGTGTAGGGTCCCCTGCTTAACTCTAATCTTGTCGATGTATGTGTGTTGTCTCTGTTTCTTCAGCATCGTGGCAAGGAACTTGCCACTCTTGTTCCCATGCAGGGTGAAGAAGGCCTTATGTCTCAGTGCGTCTCTATGGTGTTTGGAGTGTAGCAGTGTTGCTAGGTCCCTCCTCAGTTGCAGGAGTTGGGCTTGGTGTGTGTGGTCTGGGTCTCATTTGTTTTGTTTGTCCGTCTTGTGTATGTCATCCAGGAGGCCTGCCAGTCGGGCTTCAGTTTGTTTCTTTAGTCTCGCCCCCTGTTGTATATAGTGACCCCGCATCACGCTTTTGTGTGCTTCCCACCGAATTGTCGGGGATGTCTGCTCCGCATTGTTGGTAGTTAGGTATTCCCTAATTTTCTCGCCTATGGGGGTCGTGACCTCCGGGTTGGAGAGTAGGTATTCGTTGAGTCTCCATTTCGGAGATGTGGGGCGGAAGAGCTGTGATTTAAGTTTAAGAGATACTGGGGCGTGATCTGACCACGTGGCTGTGCCGATTGTTACGTCGGTCACTAGTGGGAGGTCGTAGTGTGTGGTGTATATGTGGTCTATTCGGGAGTATGAGTTGTGCGGGTGGGAGAAGAAGGTGAAGTCTCTGACGTCTGGGTGATGGGCCCTCCAGCAATCGACCAGGCGTTGGTCGCGGAGTAGGGATTTAATGCTCTGGAGTTGTTGGTTTGGGATATGGGAGGCGCCTGTTGAAGTGTTCCATGATGGGTCTATTGCGACATTAACGCCCCCCCCCCCAGTATGAGGGTTCCTTCCCTGAACTCCTGGAGTTTGCAAAGTGTCTGTTTAATGAAGCGATAGTGCCGTGTGTTAGGGGCGTATATGGTTGCGAACGTGTACTGACGATCTGCAATCTTCCCCTTGAGGAAGAGATATCTGCCTTCATCGTCCGATAGGCATCCCCCCTCCTGGAACGGCACCCACTTATGGAAAAGTATTGCTGTCCCCCTGGCCTTTCCCCCTTGGAAGTCACTGTAGTATCCTTGCGTGTAGTGTTGGTTAGTCAATTTGGGTCTGGCTCCTTTCTTAAAGTGTGTTTCCTGTAGCATGACTTTGGAGGCCTTTTGTTTATGGAAGTCTCTCAGTGCTCCCGATGTCTTCTCTGGTTTGTTTAGACCTTTTGCGTTTATCGTAATAATATGCAGAGGGGCGGGGGGCAGCGTCATGTCGTCGGGTCAGTTCGCTATTGGTAGGTACTGTGTGGGTGTCTGTGTCTAAAGTCTCTGTGGTATGGGTGGTCTCAGGGTGTCCCATGTGTCGTAGTCAATGTGAGGTCAGGGCGTCAAAGGGTGAGGTGGGGTAGGGTGGAGGGGTTAAGGTATCGTGGAAGTTGTGGAGGTTTAAACTAAATTTTACTATACGACTGGAGAAGATTTTTGCCCGACCGGTGAATTTGAGCCCCCCAGCTCCTCCTTCGTCATATGGACCTAACAGAGTGGACTAATCCTCTTCTTAATCTTTTGATTCAATTATTGATGGCCTTTAAAATTAGTATAGCAAGGAATTGGAAACAGCAAGGTAAACCAGAGTTGTTCGAGATAAAGAATCAAATCAACTATCCATTTAGAATGGGGAAGGGTTACTATCTATTATTTAACCAGTTAGACTCCTACTCAAATATGTGGTCACTTTGGGAATCTTCCCCCTATGTCAGTTAAGATAATGAAAACTCAGATCTGCTCTCCCTGTGTCAGTATGAATGTGGTATGAATGTAATAGATATGCTTTAATCCAGAGGTCCTCAAACTTTTTAAACAGGGGGTCAGTTCACGATCCGTCAGACACTGTTGGGGGCTGGACTATAAAAAATATTAACTAATTCCTATGCACACTGCACACACACACGCATAAGGACATAAATACACACATACATACTGACATACATACATAAACAGACAGACACAGACATACACATACATACACACAGACAGATACATACTGACATACACACACACACACAGACTAACATACATACATACATACATGCATACAGATACATACACACAGACATACATTCTGTCAAATACACATACATACACACAGACATGCATACACACACACACACACACACACACAGACATGCATACATACAGAGTGAAATGCATACACACAGACATACATACATACTGACATACTGACATACATACATAGATACTGACATACATACATACACATACATACTGACAAAAAGACATTGACTATGCTGATGGGCATCTATAAGAAGCCCTCCATCCGCTCATACTGGAGCAGTAGCCCCATCTGCTCTACCCCCATTTACTCCCAATGTATGTCGAGGAAGAGGTATGAAATGATTCTGTATTTCATGCACTTCAGCGACAACAGCCTGTGTCCCCCTAGGGAGCATCCCCAGTTTGACAGGCTGTATAAAATCCGCCCCCTGATTATCCACTTCGCTGCCAGGTTTGCAGAGGCTTATACACCTGAAAGGAATATATATGCGTGGATGAATCCGTGATGAAGTATAAGGGAAGGCTGAGATTCAAGCAGTATGTTCCTTCCAAGCGCTCTAAGTATGGTGTAAAGATGTATAAGCTCTGTGATAGCGAGACTGGGTATACTCAGGCCTTCCGGGTGTACGAGGGAAAGGATAGCCACCTTGACCCTGCAAGTTGCCCAGAACATATGGGAACCAGTGGCAAGATTGTCTGGGACCTGATATTCCCCCTGATGAACAAAGGGTACCACTTGTATACTGAAATTTTTATACAAGTGTCCCTTTGTTCAAGCTACTGTACTGTTTTGATACAGTAGCTTGCGGCACAATCAAAAAGAACAGCACAGGTTTCCCAGGACAACTTGCTACGAAGGGGGGAGACCTCAGCTCTGCACCAAGAGGAATTTAAAAATAAATTAATTTAGTTGTTCTGATTTACAGAATATATAATGTGTCTGGGATTTTAAGGTTTTTTTTTGGTAGTTACAGGTCCCAAAGCACAAGGAGTAAAATAAACTTTTAATGTGGAGCGATTTTAGAATTTGGTATGTTTGTCATGTAAGCTTAATAGCCATAAAAGAAAACAAAATTGCCACACAAAAGTATATATTTATATAAAGTAGACACCACAGGCTATTTACCTAAGGTTGTTTTGACACTTTCTACGTAGCCATTTCACCGCCAACCTCTGCTAAATATTGGAGTAACATTTAGTTTTTTGGGGGTTTTGGCACACAAACTTATAACAAAGAACTTCTCATGTGTATTTTGTAAAGTTGGTGTGTGCTATTCCTGTACAAAGTTTTATTTTGTATTCAGTTACATATGCTGAGTAAAATGACACCCCCATTGTATGTCTTTGGCACTATTTTGTGAAGCTACAGTGCCATATAGGAGACCTGTCCTTTTTAGTATTCACAGTCGAATTATGAGAGACGGAATTAATGAGCCTATGCTTCCATTTGGGGTATTATAGTAGTTTGACTGTTCAAAAAACCCCCACAAAGGCCTACCATTTGTAAAGGTAGACACTCCAGGGTATCTCATAAGGTGCGTATTGTGCCTTAACATGCCCCCATTATTTCACCAATATATGCCAAAGTATGTGATAAAAAATAATTTTGTGCATTTTTTACATACAGATTGCATTTTTGCTGGGCATTTTGTATATTTCATATGTGCCAATAAGTTCAAACCCACCAAATTATGCTCAGCTAAGTCTTCTGAGTAAAAAGACACCCCCAATGAATGTCTTTGGCACTATTTTGTGAAGCTACAGTGCCATATAGGAGACCAAGCCATATCAGTTTTTACCGAACTTTGAATTTTGACGCTGGGCCTGTGTGCAATTTCCAAGCATCTTCACAGGTTTTAAATTCAAACTACCCCACAAAGGCCTACCATTTCTTAAAGTAGACACCCCAGGCATATTTTGAACCTTAGCATGGGATCATTTTTCCGCTAGCTTGTACCAAGTGTAGTGGTAATAAGCGTTTTTTCTGCCTTTTTGACACACAAAGTGAGTTTGCACAGTATATTTTGCAACCACTGTATAATACTTCATATGTTGCTCAGCTATGTCTGCTGAGTACAAAAATACCCCCGTATGTACCTTTGCCAGGTATATATGGACATCGGAGGGGCACATTTGGGACACAGCCATTCCATTTTTTTTTCAAACTTTAAATTTTTACGCTGTGCCCATGTCCCATTTTAGAGTATTTTACCAGGCTATATAATCCAAATACCCCATAAAGCCACATCATTTCTTAAAGAAGACATCCCAGGGTATTTCAAAAGGCATATTTTGAACCTTAGCGTGGGATCATTTTTTCGCTCGCTTGTACCAGGTGTAGTGGTAATAAGCGTTTTTTCTGCCTTTTTGACACACAAAGTGAGTTTGCACAGTATATTTTGCAAACCTTATGTGTGCTACCACTGTATAATACTTCATATGTTGCTCAGCTATGTGGTCTGAGTACAGCAATACCCCCGTATGTACCTTTGCCAGGTATATTTGGATGTTGAAGGGGCACATTTGAGACACAGCCATTCCGTTTTTTTCTAATTTTGAAGTTTTATGCTGTGTCCATGTTCCAATTTGGATTAGTTTAGATGGTTGGTTATTGCAACTTCCCCACAAACACATACTATTTATTAAAGAATACACCCTGGGGTAATTCAAAAGGCATATTTTGAACCTTGGCGTGGGATCATTTTTTTCTCTAGTTTGTTCCAGGTGTAGTGGTAATGAGCGTTTTTAAAACTATTTTTTAAACTTTTGTTTTGCTTATTAATTTTTTTAAAGTTTCCTAAACTTTCTTAAAACTTTTTTTTACATATTTAACATTTTTCTAAGATTTTTTTCACAATTAACCCTTAACTAAAAGTAAGCAGCACTAACAGTAAATTCCCCATTTTTCCATAACTCCCACCCACCCCAGCTAGCAAAATATTTAATTATACAATATTTAAAATTAGTTAATTCAATAAATTTAACCCCTGAGGGTTAAAAAATAAATAAAAGTTAATCATCGGAGGTTAAAAAAAATGAGATCACAGTATAATACTGTGATCTGTATTTTGATCACTGTAGGCAGTGTTCGACTGGCAGGGAAGGGGTTAATTTTTATTTTGACTGGGTAAAGGGGAGTGTTTTTTGTATTTTTGACTTAAACGTTATTAAAACTTTTTTTAACTTAATTTTTTTAACTTTTTAAAGCTTATTTTAAAACTTTTTTTAACGTTAACCCCTAGTTAGCTTAACACTAAATCCCCCAATTCCCCCCAATTCCCCACTAACTTCCACCCTCCCCAGCTAGCTAAATTTATAATTTTAAAATATTTAAATTAGTTAATTAAATAAATTTAACCCCTGAGGGTTAAAAAAAAAAGAATTAACCCTCAGGGGTTAAAAAAAGTCAGATCATAGTAAAATGCAATCCCTGCCAATTGATCACTGTAGTCAGTGATCAATTGGCAGGGAAGGGGTTAATTTTTTTTATTAAACTGGGTAAAGGGGGGTGGGATTTTAAATTTGACTTTATTTTATTTTTACACGGGGCAGGATCAGTGAAGATCCGTCTCCCTGCACTTCACAGTGAACCCGGAAGTGCAGGGAGGCGGAAGGTGAGTATACAGAGCACATGTGCTCGCTCTGACATGCTGTCAGAGCTCGCACATGTGCTGGGGCAGCACTATCGGGTTGCGGCGATCTGGGGTTAATTTTAACGGGTGACAGACAAAGTCCGTCAATCGTCGTTATGGCAATCCCCTGAGTGACGGACCTCGTCCGTCACTCGTCATTAAGGGGTTAATACCTACATCCTTACACACATACTGCCTAACACGTGCATCCATACACA
Organism: Pelobates fuscus; assembly: GCF_036172605.1. Lineage (NCBI taxonomy): Eukaryota > Metazoa > Chordata > Amphibia > Anura > Pelobatidae > Pelobates > Pelobates fuscus. The sequence goes on along the minus strand of NC_086322.1, from coordinate 180,897,237 downwards.
CATACTGTCTAATACATGCATCCATATACACATACTGTTTAATGCGTACATACTGTCTAATACATGCATCCATACACACATAATGACCAATACCTACATCCATAAACACACTGCCTAATACATGCATCCTTACACGCACACTGTCTAATATCTACATCCATACACATATACTGCCTAATACACACATTGTACATTGAATACTTAATTTATTGCTGTGATAAATTATGTATTCAATGCATTTGGTGAATTTAATTTATAATAAGACTGGCACAGGTGAGCACACACACTGGCAGACGAGCACACACACTGGCAGACGAGCACACACACTGACAGATGAGCACACACACTGACAGACACACACACTCACGGAGTGACAGACACACATACACACACTCACTGTCAGACACAAACACTCACAGACACACACTTACTGACAGATATACACTCACTGACAGACATACACTCACTCACTGACAGACAGACAGACACACACACACAGACAGACACTCACTGACATACATACACTCACTTACTGACAGACAGACAGACACACACTCACTAACAGTCAAACACTCACACACTCACTGACACAGACACTCACACAATTTTTTTTTAGGCCCATTTAGCCTCCCTACCTCCCTGGGGTCCAGTGTGGAGCAACTCATCACTCCTCTCACCCGCTGTTTTGTATGGAGTCATATTCTGGTTCCCGGCATCACAGAGGGTGCGCGAGGGAGAAGTGAGACACTGCAAGAACAGCCTCTCTCACCACCTGCCTTCTCCCTTGGCATTTATCGGAAGAGCAACTGCCATCAAGGTAAGCAGGTACTGCCATACCTAAAAAGGACAGCCTGGGGGGGTACCCCGAGTTTGCCAGGTGCCCTAAGGTGTGACAGTGCTCCTCTCAGCGCTCCCACATTCGGGCGCCTGGAGGATCGACCCGGTGCTGGGGGGGGATAAGGGGGTTGCTCAAGACAACCCGGTTGGCGCCCCCAGCAGTCCGACGCCCTTGGCCAGGGATATGCAACCTTTTAGCAGCACTGTGTGCCGGTCCTATTTTTTTAAATTGAGGTGTGTATGTTGCTGTATTCTGCTTGTGTTATTGATACTGCAGTTGCTTTGTATCGTTGTATTTGTGCGTATATGAGCTATTATATTGTATATGTTCATGAGTAGTTTGTGGTATTGTGTACTTATGAATGTGGGCTGTGTATGGGGGCTGCTTATGGAATTGTGTGTGTGGATGGATATGTCACATTGTCTATTTGGTAGTGTGACGGGCTGTTTGGGGTATTGTATGTGAGAGGCTGCATGTTGGGGTTGTGTGCATGTATGTGGATTGTCAGTGGTGTTGAGTTTGTGGGGGTTATGTATATGTTTGTGTGTGGGCTTTTCGTATTATTTGTATGAGGGGAGGGTTTTTCTGCACTTCTGTGTATATCTAGCAATGAGGGTGGGTTGCAGTGGGGACCAGGCTGGCTAGGTACTGCTCAAGGACAGGAGCTACAACAGTTGCTATGGGCTGCTCTACAACAGTGTGGATTCCCATTCACAAGTGCTCGGAGGAAGTGATCTGAGATCACCTCGGTAGCAGAGCCGTAGTCCTAACAGGGACTTTCCTCCGCTGGATCACCTAGAGTAGAATCAGGAACAAAAAAATGTCAAGTAAATAGCCCACCTCCTCCACAGCAACTGGACGACACACAGTTCTGGGAGTGCAACTAACTTTATTTTGCCACACACGGCTTTTATGCATTGCCCCTAGCATGGGGTTTCCAAGTCAAAAACACAAAGGTTTCTTTCTTTAAATTAGGATAACTCAATATCTCTCAAATACAAAAACTTACATATAATTTTAACATATCAAAAAACTACATGAAAACAGTACAGGAACCCCACACAATTCATATTACCGAATTGCCCCGATCTGAGCACACAACATTTCCAAAAAGAGCTCAGCTCAGTTTCATAAAACAAAAGTTACGTTAAAACAAAGTTTTGACCGACCGGCCACAAGGTGATAGCCCAAAACAGTTCCAGGGAATTGGGAAGGATGGCCGGGCAGCTTTTGGGGGTTTCCCTGGCTGCTATGAAGTGAGCACTCACCCTGTTCCATAGATCAAATTTCCCAAATGTTGTTCGTCTAGATCAGGCTTCCCCAAACTCCGGCCCTCCAGATGTTGCTGAACTACAACTTTCATGTTTCTCAGCCTATCTATTCATTCATAGAATCATGGGAGTTGTAGTTCAGCAACATCTGGAAGGCCTGAGTTTGGGGAAGCCTGGTCTAGATGGTCGGGAAATTGAATGGACAGCGGTACCATCTTTGCCCGGGTTCAAGGAGAAGCGGGGCCAAAAACAGTTCCAGGCATTCGACGACCAAGTACCTCTGCCTGCGTTTGGGAGACAAAATGGTGGCCACCCAGTGAAAGCATTCAAGAGAAGGTGTAAAGTTGTTAATTTGTGGTTAACAGCAAGGAGAGGTCGATGTACACTGGGGCATAACAAAGGACCACACACTAGTCATTCGGGAGATGAAAAAAGGGGGTACGGACAACCGAACATAAGGAAATGGAGTCTGCTACAACTTTCTTTATGTGGTGCAATGCATAATTTGAGGACTGTCCTTCGCCACCTTTTCGTATTAGCAGATATCTGAAGTTTCGCTGGGACTCCTGATAGGCCAGAGCCTGTTTTGCTGTAGCAGCATTGAGTGCCGTGCATGGCACACGTGCAATAGGTTGCCAACCCCTGCCCTAGGCCCTAGAAGGAGAGTCTGAATTGCACTGTAGAGAAGTGGTTTCCAAAACCCGTCCTCAAGGCATGCCTACCAGTCCAGGATTAAGGGATTACCCACTTGTGTCAAGGTGTTATTTATTTATTTATTTATTTATTTTTTGTTTTCTAAAAACAACTGGGTAATCCTTAAATTCTGGACTGGTAGGCGTGCCTTGGGGACTGGTTTTGGAAACCACTGCTCTACAGTACAATTCAGACTCTCCTTCTGTGAAAGCATCATTACGGTGAGAAGCATTGGGACAAGCCAACCATGCTTCTTATAGAGAGGCACTCACTTCTGATTTGAATAGTCCAAAGCAAGTGAAGAAGGAAACACTCATTGTTGTCTGTTTGACTAAGTAGATGTATCAAAGTGCCAAGTCCTGGTTTGGAAACCACTACTGTAGAGACTTGCCTGATGCTGGAAAGCTGAATTTAATTGAATTTAACCGCTTTAGTTCAGAAATTAGGGGGCAGAAATCAAAACATTTGAAGGAACACTCCAATTTTATTTTTTTTATTTTTGTTAAATCTATTTATTAGTTTTTAAATTGAGTGTTCCTTTAGGGATTAAATAATTTAATTTAGATCACTGTTTTAGCAGAATCTGATTTGAACTCAGAAACCTCTGACTTGGGTTCCCAACCTTGGGAAAGCCATTTTGGAAAAATTACCGGTTGTGTTTTGTACTTTGTATGCATAAAAACATCTTGGAACAAACATATCCACTTCTTTTTTTATTTATTTTACTTTTGGTAATGGTATTCTATAATAGGATTCCTTGGCACAGCATGACATATTTAAATATTTGAGTTATTTATAAACCTTTGTGGTGGAAATTTTTTGAAGCTAAACTTAACTTCAGCATTTAGTCCTTGATCTTGCTTGTTTTTCCATTAGGCAAATTATGATGTATTTAATCAAAACCAGCTGAAAACGTCACAGGATAACAGCATGCCTTTATTGGTTGCAGTTCTTTGTGCCAAAAACATTATTTTTGTTATTAATTTATCAAAAGGAATAAATAAACTGTATTTATTTGTTTGCTGTACTTAAATGGTTACTCCAACCACCATGACCACTTCAGTAAATAACCATTGAGAAACTTCTGAAGCTATCTTCATGTGTGATAGCACGCGTCGGCTCTTGTTCACGTGCCGGCTTATGTGCGCACACAGTGTTCAAAGAGAATGCTTGTCTGATCTGAGGTCTGAGAACAGGAATGCGAGGGGAGGCACTACCATTAGTTTAGGGGAAGTAGGAAGGAATTGTCTCTGGCTGTTAGACGGACAGCCAGGGGATGTTCCCTTACTTCATAATAAAAGTGCAAATTTCTCATAGAGATCGGCACTTTTGTAAGGTGCCTTTTTTAATAGGATACTCCTCACCAATAATGCACCTCAGTAAGCCGAAGTGCTTGATATGTGTGGAGGTGTTCTTTAAATAAATACCCTCTCTCCTTCCCTCCTCTTGCCAGCTCAGAGTGCACACATGCACTTTAAGTTGTAAAAATGGTGCAATCCTTTGACTGGACCACGCAAGGCCCTGGGTCACTTAAGAAGAGCCATGGCCTGGCACTAAATTTCAGGTAAGTTTGTGAGTTTTCCTATTGCTCCCCTGCTTCCCCCTTGCATAGCTCTTATTCAGACCTCAGATTAGAGCATTGTGAAGTGCGTGCGTGAGCACAGCAGGCATTCATACACGCATGCACGCACGCACAATCATGCTCAATAACAAGCCTTTGTTGGGCGATTTCCCTGTGAAGAGACGGTTTTCTTCAGGGGAAAAAAGAGAGAGCTTGCAAAGAACTGCAGGTCAAAAGAACTGCAAATAATGCACGCATTTTTCATTGTCGGTATATCTACTAAACAGTGATTTCTGCTTTTATAACTTTTTTGGCAGTGGAATGCCCCGTTAAGTGATTTTTTTTTTAGAAAGGATTAGAGTACCACTTTAACCATTCCAGTTTTTTTTTTTCCATCACAAATATTTCACAAGAATTAGAGACAATATTTGTTTACTTGGTAAAATTATCTTTTTATTGCATAGCGATTGGTAAATGGATATCACAGAATAAAAGCAAGTACCCCTGAGTACTTGGAAACATCAACACTCCAATTTCAGCTACCTTACTTAACATAATCTATGTAATCATGATTGTTGAATTAGGAGAAGCTTTTTACATCAGTGTGTACATCTGATTAAAAAGCTGCCATAAGTAAACGTCTTAATTAATGCAAGTAAGGGAACATTGGAATGATTCTAATAAGCCTTCGCCTATTTAACAAAGTAAAAAAAAAGTTTTAATTATAACATAATTTGCGGAAATCATTTTCTATGAACTCTGTTTATTATAGTAATTTTTTATGGTGACAGAAAATTATATATATTTTTTTGCTGTAACAGAATTTTTTTTTTTTGCAGCTGCTGGACTTGGCTTGTAGACTTTTAATACATTTTTTGTGCTTTCTACCTGTTTCTCTCGGTTATCTCAAAATTTAATAGATGGGAATATTGATCCAAAACAAATTACCCTAATATATATATATTTTTAAATACCTTTGTTTAGTAACACATGATTACGTTTTAGTTTTATGATGAGAGGAAGATGTGCACAACTCTACAAGCAGCCTCTCAAGTGCAATTCAAAAAGTAGCCCCCACACACACATACACCACCAAACACTACGTGACATAGCCACACAAACACACAATTCCACAAGAAGCCTCCATACACAACCCCCATTCATAGGTATCATACACAATACCACAAACTCCTCATAGACATATACACTATAACAGCCCACATACACACAAATACAACATTACAAAGCAAATGCAGCAGCCATAAATAACACAAGCACAATACAGCAACACACACACACCTCAATTTAAAAAAAAAAGTAGGACCAGCACACCAAGGGTCTTGTTTTGGCACAATATTACTAAAAGTTTGCTTAACCCTGGTCTAGGACAATAACCAGAAAACCACTGAAACCTGGTGGCAATCTGCCAGGTTGGGGGGAGAATGGGCACTTATGAAATTATTCCAAGGCAGGCTTTTTATCCCTAGTCTGGCTCAGTCACTCTATAACAGCCATCATTATCCATTAATAGTGGAGTGCTAAAACATGTATCTGTGTACTTCTCCAGTAAGGTGTTGGTCCCTGAAGTTAATGTGCCCAATCTGTGCAATGGCCCTGAATAAACAAGTTAATAAACACAATTTAAAATTGAGTGGATGATTACCTATTTTTCCATATTCAACCACACTGTCTCATTTTGTACAATCCCAGAGATATGTAATACTGTACCGCTGTAATACTGACACAGTTTAAGTGTCTCAACTAAGTTAATCAAATGAAGATTTTTTCCACCATAAAGTGGACCCAGCAACGTTTCAACACATGCAGTGTATTGTCAAGCTTGGCAGAGACCATGTATATGTTGAAATGTTGTTAAGTCCACTTTATGGTGGAATAAATCTTTGTTTGCGGCTTCTTCATTCTTTAGCCTTGGAAGCTTGCACCTCTACTATACAGGATTGATGATGAATATATGTATATATATGAATATATGATGAAAATATGCTGTCTATCTAGCTATTTATCTAACCTGTCAGTATATTAAAACTCTAGCTTAATAATAAGTCTTATAGTTATAAAATGGAAAGCTCGCTGTGTTTAAAAAATCTGGACTGCTTTTAGTCTTTACACTAACAGATGTGGTAAACAGATACCATGCTTACATGTCTACAAAAACAGAGATCCAAATTCAATGTACGTTTCAGAAATGTTTACTGTAATTAATATGAAATGGTTGTGCAGAACTCCTCTCAGTCTGGGTTATGATGTAAAACGGATATTTTCAGCTTGGCTCACTATTCATGATATATACAAAGCTGCATTAACTGTTGAGAAGTGACTAACATATCACAGTGTAAAGACATGTGGTTTCCATGTTGCATGATACAAACCTGATAAATGTTTTGCCTCTAGAAGAGATGGTCTCTTTTTTTCCTATGAGCTCTAAATGTGTGATAGTGTGATTGAGTGTATAACTGAGCTCAACAGCAATAAAACCTTAATGTATCTTTATATTACAATTAAAGGGACAGTTTAGGCTGCATAGGGCACCATAACAACTTCACCTAAATTAAATTGTTATGGTGCCTGGAGGGCCCCGGGTGAATTCTTACCTTCAGAAGTTAAACCGTTTTCAAATGGTGTAACCCTAAAGTTGCCTCCAGTGCTGGCCTCAGCTCCCCCCAAGGTGTCATCCGTCTTCTAAAATTTCACTTTCAGTGACTCCTAATTCACAAACTTGCTTGGAAAAGGTATGTTTTTTTTTCCAAGCCAGTTTTGAAAGTGCGGTTTGGGTGACAAATTCCTAGTGAATATTTATCCCAATCACAATTTGTCTAAAATCTCATAAAATGAACACAAGAGCAATAAAGCACATACACCATAAAAAAACTGCTCTAAATTGAATGTAATCACAGCAAATGTAAACTGGGAGCAAACAATAAAATTCAACAGGACACCAGTCCCTCACCTGAACTACGTAACCCCAAGCACATAGCAGCCTCCTTCATCTACATGTTTTACCCTGTTATATGGGTTTTTTCAAGATAAGGCTGCCATTTTTTTCTGCTCTTTTTTTTTTTTTTTTTTTTTTTTTATCAAATCTTCTATTGTTTAAACGTATGTAAATCCCCAAAACTCAAATACCACTTAAGATGAACAGCAATTCATAGAAAACATTTGCAGTAAATATTAAAAACATCACACTTCTAAAAAACATTATTAAAAAACATAAACAATTATTGCAACTCATTAACACTTACAATTACACAATTGCATAATAATTAAAATAAAGACTATATTAGTAAAATCTCAAACATTATAAGAATATATAAGAAATGCCCATAAAAAAACACACGTTGAAGAGGAGAAAAAAAGTTAATAATGCAGGAATAAACCACTATTCAATTGATTTGTTACATAAAAAAAAACTCCTGTGAAATATATGAGCTAAAAAAAGCCTTCTAGTCTCTGTTCACTCTCAATTATTCCTAAGGTTGTGTTACATTAAAGGCTAACTTTTCAAAATATAGAATATTGTTACTATATAAAAATTCTCAACACTGTTCCCCTGTGTCCCTTCAAAAGGTCTGAGTGTGCTGACCAGCAATACATCAAAGGACCACCATTGGAGATCCACATAACAAGAATGAAACCCAAAGGATTTCAAATGTAGATTAAGAAATACCACGGCTCTGTATATATATATATGATACAAATCTGCTTTGTTGCAAGATTCTGGACATATATATATTGATAATGTGCAAGATTTAGTGCATCTAGCTCCAATGTATATGAATTCTGAATAACCATGCTATCTGCTGTCTTCCAGCTTAGTTGTGTCTTTTAGGTTTAAAGAAATTATTCTTTAACATCTAAGTAATAACAATGCAATATTATATAAAGAAGTCTCAGACATATAGGAGGCTACAATGATATGGACTATATATGCTCAAAAAAAAGTCTGAAGTTAAATAAAAGTATAAATTCTTACACAGTTTTCTTTTGAAACTAGATATGACATTTCTTACTGTTAGATATGACAATATCACAGTTTTTTTTTTTTAATTTTGTGTAGAAGACTTTATTTGACCTTCATACGTGTTAAGGCAAACACTGTTTCAAATGAATTAATATGCTGATTTATAAGCTTGCTAAGCCTGGGATGTTTAGTCCTGTCTTAAAGACTTTTTTTATAATTTGTCTGTTAGATTTTAAGGTTAGTTTAGGTGATGAACTGATTGCTCCCATTGACCATCTGCTCATTGTCTATTTGAAAGCTGTCAGGGGGGCTGTACAGTATGTACAAAGCTGTGTGCCTCATTACCGTGGCAACCTTTGATTGATGGAGTCTATACTAAAATTCAGAAAGAAGGCAAACACAAGTGATTCAATATGATCGGCTCAATATTTATCCATCTCTTAATCTCTTATAATAATGAAGTCTATTTGCATACTTTTAATGCTGATGTTAGTCTGAGCAGCAATAATTATGTATATTTGCTGTTTTACTGTATGTTTGCTACCTTCCATGTTTCAAATAAATATGTTTTTCAATCAAAAAAGTTCCTGGTAATGAAGGGGTTAAACTTTTAAGCAGTATAGCACATTGGAAAAGTAAATAAAGTGAATTTGCACACAACATAAAATAAAACTGATGCGGCAGGTGAGCTTATATTCAAATGGCCATTGGAATAAAACTAAAGTGTCTCCATTTTGTTTAAATGTACATAGGGATTTAGGCCAGAGTGCAGGTAATGTTCTCTTTGTTTTTACTATAAAATAAAATGTTACCCTCATATTTAGAATAATGAAAAGACATATCTATAATGAAAATAGAATGATACACGCTACGCAGTGTTATATATATATCAGAAAAGTAGCCCACACCACATGCCGTATTAAAGCCAGAATCTTCAGAGACAATAGTATCACTCAATATGATAGCAGTTTCAAATGTAACTAAACAAAATGGAACACAAAATTCGTAACAATTACATTAATGTAAAGTAGCTTTATTATAATAAAATGAAAGTCTAACATGTAGGAATAAATAGTGATAAAGTGAATAAAAAGTGATATATCCACGTCACAGGATATCGTTTAAGCATTCTGCACAATGTGGTTTTTTTTCGGTCTTCATTATAATGCAATATTAGTGTAAAATTCTTAAACACATATTAATGACCCCATTTGTCTGGAAGGGTGTTGTTTTTTTAAATTTTATTATGGCATTCAAAAAAGTACTTTTTATAAAAAGGTTTTGAGGTTTGAGTTGGGGAATGGTATGAATGCTATAATAATACTACTGTTTTATTTAAAGTTATATTGCACGTCTTTTTATCATGTGTTTTATTCAATTTGTATTTCTGTTGCTTTCTGTTGATATGCCATGCTTAAATGACTTCCCTCTTTATGTTTAATGGAAATAATGACGTACTTTTTCTTTTTTTTCCAATGAATCTTTTTTCTTTTCTTTTTTGTAAACAAAAATATGCATCCTCAAACCTTTTTATCATATTATCTCTAATGCCTAACGTTGCTAGACTCTACTAAACTTTAAGTATGAAGGAGGTCTGATCTTCGCAGATATATTTTAAATTGCCAACAATAGCATGCTTATACTTTCAATGGACACCTCAATCATCAGTAGTACCTCAGTTTTAATTCTTTATTTTATTTGTGCATGAAATGAACATCTGTGTCTGCACTGCCACAACAGCTGGTGCAAGCACATATACAAACATACAACAATTCTGATATGGCATTGAGAAAACATTACACATTTTTTTTTTTTTTTCATAGATTAGGTATCATGTAGGAAAGTAAAGTGGGGCACACTAAGAGCTAGGCATGAAAAGCAACCAGTGCTGGCTGACATTTTGCACATGTGCACAGATTAATAGCTTGTAAGTTGTGTCAATAAACAATTGTTGGTAACCAGTTTAACTGCTTATATGCCTGATGTGCCTAATGTGTGTGGTAAGAGATAATGCTGGTATAGTACGCCCCTAAGCTTTAAGTGTTAGCATGCTGGGTCTGAATAGTAAGCTGCTTGTGGCATGTCACCCTGGCTGGCTAATATGCACGTTCTGGTACAGGCTTTGAGAGTCCTTTATATGGCGGGCGTGATATCTCGCCGATATGAACTGACTTGCGGTTAGCTGATCGTTTCAGTATGGCAGGGAACGATTGTCCACCAGGGTTGGGATCCGGGCGAAGTCCATTTGCTGGCTTCCTGTGGGCCAAAGTCGCGTTGGACCAAGACAGCCAATTCTGGTCATCAGGAGGATAGGGTCTGTCGGAGTAGTGAGCTTAGCTCTAGGAAAGCTTGTTGCCGGTTTCCACGTGGGGCCCCTCTCTGAGGCTGCTGCACCGCAGGACGTGTGTACGGTGGGTGTGTGGTCGGACCCGCTGTGAGAATACTTTGCTTGGCGGCATAGTCGTAAGTCCCTGGCGGGAGTAGTCGCTTTGCGGTGTTCTGACCGTCTAGTGCCCTGGCTGTCGACGGCTCGGCTGTGCCTCGGTTTGCTTGACTCGTTGATGGGACAGGTAAGGTTGGGCTGCTTTGTAGGGTGTTCAGAAGCCTCACTGAGTGCTGTGGGCTCTGTGGGAGAGCAGCCGTTCGCATCTGCTTCGGCGCACATGGCGTCCGCCATCTTGTGTGCTGCACCCGCACCCCCAATCGGGGCGATGGGGTCGTTGGGCCTGCTTTGCTTTGCCACTGGGTGAGGACCGGGATCACCCCCACCGGTCCAAAGGGGGGGGAACAGGGCCGGATCCACCTGGTGTTGGGCCTCTGGCTGGGCGCTGTCAGGCAGGATAGCGGGGCAGCGGCCGTCCGCCCCACTCACCGCCGGCGAGGGCCCCAACTGGGACATCGAAGACCTCACCTCCAGGGGACTGAAACTCGAAGAGCCGGCCTCACCCTGGATCCAGTGTGCCCTTAGCATTGAGGGCCAGTGCTGTCGGTCTACTGTTGGTTCGGGTTTCATGTTTTTGGGCTTGAGAAGTTGGTGAGTTTCAGGAGCTGCTCAAACTTGCGACCGCTCAGCTCGGCGGTCCGGCCCCGCCCCCCAGTAGTACCTCAGTTTTAAATTAGTTTATGTCCCTTCTAGCCATACTAGAGATCAGAGTGAGTGGAGAAATATTAGCTTAATGGCTAACTTAACACAACTGATCCCAGCTTCCTGAAGCTGGTCCAAGGATCGAGAAGAAATCTGAGGCTAGCACTTATAGGCCCCAGTTTAAGTCAATGGGTTCAGAGGTTTACTTTAAAACAACACAAAATGCTAACATGCCTACTTTTATGCTTTGATATAAAAAAAAAAAATCAACTTTCCCATGGTAGAAAGATACTTGAAACTTGATACATTTGATATGTAATTTTCTAAAAATATTTGATTTTTTTTTACCTGCTCAGTGTGATGTCAATTATAAATTGGTCAATACAGTAATAAATCTTTTCTCTAAAATACTACCTTCTATTTTGTTCTGTTAATTTAAAGCCTTAGTGACTTAACATATTCTTAAATTAATTCTGCATTGATTATAACCCAAAGTATATTCCGTTTCTGAAGTATTAAAATACATAATGTAGGTTCTCTAGGCATTACATGTTGGATCTAAAACTCTTGACCATTCTTGTAATTCATGAAATCATAATCAATCGCCCTGGCACACCCACGGCCCTTAACGTGTTTCGATCATCTACAAAACAGTAGAAGTAACTTTTCTGATTATGTGCGATATAGAATAACTTTATAGATGTTTGTTACATCAAATTAACTTTTAGCACTTACATTGATCAGCCACAATATTCAATCCACTGACAGATTAAATAAACAACATTGATTACATCATTGCAATGGCACCTGTCAATAGGTGGGATATACTGGGCAGCAAGTGAACAGCCAGATCTTGAATTGCATGTGTTGGGAGCAGGATAAAAGGGCAAGAGTAAAGATCCGACTGACTTTGACAAATAGTGATAGCTAGATAAATGGGTCAAAGCATCTCCAAAATGGCAAGTCGTGTATGGTGTTCCCTCTATGCAGTAGTTAGTACCTACTAAAAGTGGTGCAAGGAAGGACAACCAATAAACCAGCATCAGGGTCATTAGTGCCCACGGCTCTTTGATAAATGTGGTGATAAAAGGCTAGCCAGCCTGGTCTGATCACATAGAAGAGCTACTGTAGCTCAAATTGCTGAAATGCTCACCATGATAGAAAGTTGTGAGAACACACAGTGGATCACAGTTTGCAGTGTATGGGGCTGTGTAGCCACAGACCAGTCAGAGTCCCCATGATGACCCCTGTACACCACCAAATAGCTTTCAATGGGGGCAAGATCATCAGAATTGGACCATGGAGCATGGAATAAAGTTGCCTGGTGATAAATCAAGTTTTCTTTTAAATCAGGTGGATGACCGGGTGTATGTGCATTGATAACCTGGGGAAGAGATGGCAACAGGATGCACTATAGGAAGAAAGGGAGTCAACGAAAGCAGTGTTATACCCTGGCAATGCTCTGCTAGGAATCCTTGGGTCTTGGTATTCATGTGGTTGTTACTTTAACACATACCACCTACCTAGAGCTTGTTGCAGGCCACGTATACCCCTTCATGGCAGTAGTTTTCCCTGATGGCAGTGGCCTCTATCAGCAGGATAATGCACCCTACCACACTGCAAAAATTGTTCTGGAGAGGTGTAAGGAACATTAAAAAGATTTCAAGATGTTGTGTTGGCCTCCAAATTCACCAAATTTCAATCCGTTTAATCATCTTAAGGATGCGCTGTTACCATGGAGGCCCCACCTCATACCTTGCAGGACTTCAGGTATCTTCTGCTAATGTCTTGGTGCATGATACCACAGAAACATGGACTTGTAAAGCTGTTTTGGCAGCATGCGGGGGACCTACATGGTATTAGACAGGCACTTTAATGTTGTGGCTGATCAGTTTATTCCTTTTGTTAGACTTAGTATCAGCTATTAAAAATTGCACCTCCTGTCTTTTATTTTATTTGTTAGTTTTTTTTGTTATATAATAAATACTTTTTAAAATTATTTCTAGGTATTATTTACTTAATCTCCACACTCAACCACTTGGAAGATGCAAGGATTTTCCTGTCTGTTTCTGCACGGGACAAAGGTGGTCTTACCTCTACTGTGAATGCCTCTGTGACAATAAATATCCTTAAGACTGCTGTAGCACCAGCAATATTTGAAAAGAATCGTTACACATTTTTTATTGCCGAAGATGCACCTAAAGGTAGTGCTGTTGGGACAGTAAAGGCCAGGGAGCCTGCAAGTAAGTATCACAAATTAAAATGTTCATCAGCAGAAATGTTCCAACCTAGTCTTGCCAATGCCAATGACCTCTTACTGTCCCCTTCTCATAATTGCACCCAAGAGTCAAACCTGCTTTATCTCCATATATTTTCTGCACTCTCCCTTCCCTTTACAGTGCTCTTCCCACCTCTATTCGTTTCTCCCAACTTCCAGTTTCTCTCCATTTCTAATCAGTTTGCCATTCTCTTCACAACTTTGCTCATTGCTTTCTCATACTCATTTTCCCTCTTTCCACAATCTTTTTTTATTTTTTTATTTGTTGTGCCATAGCAGAAGAAATACAATACTACATACCTGATGGTGGAAATACTAGAGGTGCCCTTTACCCTCCAATATATATGTACATTTAAAAAAAATGATATTCTCACCCCCCCTGGATGGAATATATTCCTCATTCACGTTGATCACCATGGACCATATGTTACTTTAATAAATTGAACACTATATTGGAAGAATGTGAGTGTAGTCTTCTTATTAGTATAAAATGCTACTTTTAAAACTGTGTTTTCAGCTGTGAAATAATCTTTTGTATAAACTGAGATGGTTCAAAAGGCCTTTGCGGTTTCCTGCTTCATATTAAAGCACAGAGTGTTGGTAAAAAGTGATGTGGACAGAAAGTTTCAAACAAATTTTGTGACTGCAATATAAATAGTTGTGAACCAAAAAACTAATTGTGAAAATTAGGCAAAAAGTGCAGATTTGGAACTTTGCAATTATAGACTACATTTTTTTTGTTTATGATCAATATTTCTTTTTTTTGGTGGCATTTGCATCCCATTTTACAGAATATTAAGTAAGTTAAATGGCTTATGACAGATGTATCATCGTATAACAGATGAAACTCCTAAGCCAGGCAGCCACTTTTTTATAATAAAAGAAAAAAGAATAGGGAATAAGGGCTGCGCCAGAGAGACTTAATATAAAATATTAATAATAAATAGTCCAAATAAAAAAGAGTCTTATCTAGAATGCTCTTATTGGAGACACAATAAAGCCGAATTGGCGAAACGCGTTTGTGGATATTTTATTGTGTATTTTATATATTGAAGATTATTTGGTCACTTTTTATTTGTGCCATTTATCTTTTGATACACTTTAGATTGTTTTTTACCTGATATTTTTATCATCCTGGACTCCAAGTAATCCTAGGTGGGGATAATACCACCAGCGCTATCTTCAAGGAGCAGTTGGTCTGCTCCTTCCTTGTGATTACCATTTTATATATTTTATTTCCAGTATTTTATCCAGTGAGCACTATTGGTTGTCTCTCTTTCATTTTGAGTGTTGAACATACCATTGACGGAGGAAGTTCACCCTATATCCCATAAGCGGGGATTGTACCGCTGTACGCCTTTTACACTAGAGCAAGTTGTAGCTCTTGCAAATGTGAGTTTTATACCAGCTTTTTATATTTTATTTATTCTATTATTGGACTTATTGCACTATTTGGTTCTCTATTTGTTTTATCTCTTGCATATGAGTGAATCTACACGGAGGAGAACAGCGAGGACATTTATTCCTGACCAAGCATCTAAAGACTCTGTGTCTCCAATAAGAGCATTCTAGATAAGACTCTTTTTTATTTGGACTATTTATTATTAATATTTTATATTAAGTCTCTCTGGCGCAGCCCTTATTCCCTATTCTTTTTCTTTTGTTATACTTTAAGGGTGTTTGAGGGATTCCCTTATAGGGTTGCTGCCCACTTGTTATTTAGCACTTACTCTTTTTTCCTGTTTTACTTTTTTATAATAGTAAGAAGACACGTTTTATCAGGCTAGATATTCATGAATGGATTGTTGTAAAGTAGCCATGCTAAAAACATGATATATCAGGCTAGGTATTCATGAGTAGATTACGGTGGCATGTACAAAAGCAAAACAGAGTGTTTCAGGCTAGATATACTTGAGAGTATTATAATCGCATAAACATCATGTTAGAGTTACTGGCTTGTCAAACCACTGGCTCCACCTCTTAGTGGATGGTTGCACTTTGTATGAGTCGGGCACTTTCCTCCCAAGATGGGTATGATGGTGGGTGCTTCGTGTTTGGACGTGTCTGTCATAGCTGGTGTATGTTAGTGCCAGGTGTGCGCCTTGGGTATGTATAGCACTCTGTGCTATATTAGGCAGTGTCATAGCGACTAACTTATAGATTGTGTGTAGGCAAGCTGCTTCTATTAATTACAAGCGTACAACATAAGGTGAGTTATAACATATGGACATACAAAATAATCAAATCAAAGATAACGGTGCTCGCTGTGAGTGAAACCATGTGTAAGAATGTAGATGCAGGTCTGCGTGCTATAAGCAGTAGGGTAGTCGAGCGTATGGGCTATACCGCCGGCTATCTGAGTGCTTAAGGGGGGAAAGTCCTGAATCAGCCTATGCCTCAGCTTGGTGGCAGACTTGGGGGGGTAGCGTGACTTCAAGAGGCAGAGTCTGAGTAAATCTTACCCACAGCCAGCAATGTATCTTACACAAGGCAAACAAGGCATTTGCCTTGGGCGGCACTTTACAGGGGACGTCAAAAAATACCGCCCCAAACGCCCAGGCGGATGCCTTGTTTGTCTTGTGTCCTAGGGGGCTCAAAAGCTGGCTGGCTGGCCACTTTTGAGCCAACTCAGGCAGATGGCAGCTTCTATCGCAGCAGGCGGCGAGGGAGCATGCTCACCTGAGCTCTTCCTGCTCAGCTCCCTCGCTCACCGCTTAATGAAGCCTGGAGCCGGAATATGACATCACTCCGGCTTCCGGCATCACTAAGCGGCGCGAGAGGGATCTGAGCTCCCTCGCTGCCTACTCTGTCTGTCCACCCCATGCCTGCCCATGCAGCAGCCCCACTGGACCGCAGAAAAGTAATCCACTCCAGCTCTCCCAGGGAAGCTGGGTGGATTTAAATTTAAAAATAAATAAATAATAAAATAATAATTTGTGAGTGTTGGGGGAAATGTGTGTATGTGTCTGTGAGTGAATGTGTGTGTGTCTGTCAGTGAGTGTCTGTCAGTGAGTGTGTATGTGTCAATGGGCGTGTCTGTGTCTGTCAGTGAGTGTGTACATCTATCAGTAAATGTGTGCGCCCGTCAGTGTGTGCATCTGTCAGTGAGTGTGAGTCTGTCAGTGAGTGTCTGATTAATAGTGTGTGTCTGTCAGAGTGTGTCAAATCAGTGATTCTGTGTGTATGTCATTTTTTGTCAGTGTATATGAGAGTGTGTGTCTATCAGTGAGTGTGTGTGTGTCTGTCTGTCAGTGAAAGTGTGTGTTGGTTAAACAGTATGTGTGCCAATGACTGTATCTTTTAGTGAGTGTATGTCATTGAATGCATCAGTAAGAAAGTGTCTGTCAGTGAAAGTTCGGCCTTAACAGGAAGGGGTGGGAAAAATGTAAATATGGAGGGGGTGCCCGAGCACTTTCCTGCCTAGGGCAGAACAAATTCAAAATACACCACTGCCCACAGACCCAGGCCATCGTGAAAGCCTGCATCTATGGACCACGAACTTGGTTGCTCAGATGAGAGGCCGAGTTCTTCCCTTGTAGGGGACGGCATTGGATCCTGATGGACATTCGCCCCCTGCGGCGTTGGATCCTCCGCGTCGGTGACCGATGCACTGAGAGTATATCCCTGTTGGTCTTCAGCCTGGGTACGCACATCGTGGTAGTCTGCAACACTGATGTGGAAGCAGCACTCAAGGGGGGGGGGCGCTCTTCTCCTGCCTCTCTTCCCTCCACTTACCCTCTGCAGTCGGAGCCTTTGGTGTCCCGAGTTGGGCAGATAACTTGGCCCAGAAGCTGTTGAACGTCTTAGCCAAGTGCTGGAATATGAGCTCACTTGCGCTCTGCGTTGTCTCGGCAGGATGCTGTGCACAAGGCTGTTGATTGTCAGCCATCTTGAGGTAAACTGCACGGCCTGTAATTTGCGGCAATGCGGGTGCTTGAGTGCAGCTGTAGTCATAGGCGGTCGCCTTGTGGGGACCAGGATAACCCCGACCGGTCCAGGGGAGGGTGAGGGAAGCAATACGCGCAGGTCGCAGAACTAGGAGAGTGTCCGTCTCACCCCAGCTCAAGCTCAGGTAGGCCTCAGGCCTCGATTGGATTACTGCGATACCGTATGGGGTCATGTAAGGTATCCCTGTGTACACCGTCGGCAGCTTGGTAAGTAGGTCACCAATGTGGGTCGGTGTCAGCATGTGGCTCGCAGCTAGCCCCGGTTTTCGGACACAGATGCTGGAGCTCAGATAGAGCACGTCTGATACGGTCAGCAGGCAAGCTCCGCCCCCAAAACCTTTTATCTTTTTAGACACTCATACACAGAGAATATACAAAGAATATAAAGAGAATATAAAAGATCTTGTTTTTCTCAACATTAAAAACAATCAGTGTTTTTCAACCTAAGATATTCATCAATCAAAAACTTGAATAAAATATATATTCCTGAAAAAAGATAATTTCCTCACACAGCAAAGTGCATAAAGGATAAATGGTTTTCATAGCATGGAAGCAATATATCAGATTAATGCCCTGCAAAAACAACATTTGAATAATTAAATCTAGATATACGGCATGTCTGTGGGAAGGTTTCTCCAATAATTCCATGTGCTGAGAGATTCAATGATAATAAGAAAAGATGGAATAGCAAATACAAAAAGACAGATGTGCATTAAAAGTTTACTATTTTGAAACTAGAAGACAACATAGAGAAATGATGGCAAGTACTTGCTGTTCTGACTTATTAACACTGTAAGTACCATACAGGCATTTATACAATAGCCCATACTGCTGTGGTCATCAGGAAAATACACCTTCTTAGTCTTCTGGTAGAGAAGAACCCCTACATGATATTTAGATTGGTTCCACTCTGAAACAACCTACCAAACAAAGTATTCTAAGGTAGGTTGGAGGGGATAACCAATGAGGTCCCAGCATGCACAGTGCATCCTGTGGCAACGTCCACTCCAAAGCCATACTGGAATCAAATATTTTATAATATATCTATTGCACAATGTACAGATAATAATATTTGCAAATTCCATAGGACTATGTCAATTTATGTACAGAGTCTATTTAGAGAACAATGTAAGGTACAATCTTTGTCCCTGTTTGCAAGTCTATGCATTGAAAATATAAAACTATTGCTGGAAAACATAAATAAATAGATACAATGTATGTCATGGCTTCCTGATTTGAGTAGGTAATAGAGTTGTGTAAACATAAAAATGAAGACCAAGTTCATTATGTAGCATTATTATTTTTTTTTTTAACAGACTTGTTGCCATAGCATTGTGTGACCTCTTAAATAGGTACACTTAGAACCAAAACATCTTTAGTATAATAAAGCAGTTTTGATGTATAGATCATGCCATTGCAGTCACTCTTCTCAGTTATCTGTCATTTAGAAGTTAAATCACCTTGCATATGCATCTGTAGCCTGACTGTGACTCACACAGCCTCCATGAATAAAGGTTTATTTTTTACAGCACAGTATGTTACTTTAGAAGATTTCATCTAACTGAACTTTACTCACACACAGGAGTCCTGTTGTAGGCTCTAACAGTAAATCAACAGAGCAGGAATTTATATCACTGTCTTGTAAATTGTAAAAACACTGTGCAATAAGGGAAGTTTGTAGTGTGTAGAAATTCTGTATGTATTACAACTGGGGAGAGGTGGCTATTGTATAAACAAAGTGATTTAACTTCTAAACGGCAGAGGATTGAACAGTTTGACTGCAGGGGCATGATCTATATAGCAAAGGCACTTCATAAGTAATGTAGTAGTAAATATTTTTTAAAATGGCTGGCCCTTTTTTACCATTTTCAATCCCCAAGGCAATGTTTGGTTTCCTCTCCAATAGAGACCTATCCCATTTCCTATCATATCAGACTTTTGCCCATGTCTCTGAAAGCTGCTAATGTAGAAATATACCCCAATAATATGTTTTCCCACTTTGCGTCTTTTTATTCCTCTTTTTAAGCCACAGCTTACATTCCCCCAGGCCATAGCAATACTTCTTTATTAACTTTTGAACTTAGGAACTCAAGATTATTGACATCGGAATTGGAATTTTATCCAAAATAGTTGAGCTGGTAAAACAGCTTAGTTGGAGAATTGTTCTGTGCTCTATTTTAGCCTAAAATGTTTACACTTCTAGCCATTTCTCAATAATTCACAATTTAATGGATAATCCAGTACATATTGCATCAAACATAAGATTTTGTGGTCCTTAGAATCTTTCTATGTTTTGTACAAAGTCTGGTAATGGAGGGTCCAATGTACAATATGCCTGTGAAAGAGATCTTGAGATCTCTGTTTCTAACATTTTATCTAATTAACTGGATTTTTAAAATACAAGTGATATATGTCGAATATGAACAGCTTTAAAAGATTTTATAGACCATTTCTATACCAAATATATTGGTTTACATACACCAGGTGTGCCCAAAAGGTAGATCCTCAAATGTTGTAGAACTACAACTCCCATGATGCTTATATTATTATTATTGCCATTTATGTAGTGGCAACATATTCCGTACTGCTTTACAATATTATTAGAGGGGGGATTTAACTATAAATAGGACAAGAAAACTTACAGGAATGATAAGTTTAAGAGGACCCTGCTCAAACGAGCTTACATTCTATAGGAGGTGGGGTGTAAAACACAATAGGACAGGAATTCGCAATCAAATAAGGTGGGAGTGAAGCCGAGCTGGAGGAGAGAGTAGAGTGCTGCCCTTTAGGAGAGAGCAAGAGACAAGTATGTAATCATGGAAGCTGATATACACGGATCAGCTCCACAACATTAAAACCACCTGCCTAATATCGTGTAGGCCTCCTTTGTGCTGCCAAAACAGCTTCAAGGGATGTAGTCTACAAGTGTTTGTGGTATCTGGCACCAAGACATTAGCAGCAGATTGTTTAAGTCCTACAATTTATAAGATGGGTTGTCCATGGATCAGTTTTGTTGTTCCAGCATATTCCATACATGCTCAATCAGACTCTGACCGGTCTGTGGCTGCGCAGTCCCATACACAGCAAACTGCACTGTATGTTCTGACACTTTTTTTTATCATGGCCAGCGTTCTATACGTTTTTCAGTAATTTGAGCTGCAGTATCTCTTCTGTGTGATGGGACCACACGGGCTAGCCTTTACTCTCCATCTGCATCACTGAGCCTCGGGCAGCCGTGCCTCACCAGTTGTCTTTCCTTGCACCACTTTTTGTAGGTACTAACTACTGCATTCCAGGATCACTCCACAAGACTTGCTGTTTTGGAGATGCTCTGACCCAGTCGTCTAGCCTTCACTATTTGGCCCTTGTCATATCTCTTCGCTTGCCCAAGAACCGACTGCTCACATGCTGCCTAATATATCCAACCCCTTGACAGGTGCCATTTTAACAACATAATCAATGTTATTCACTTCACTTGTCAGTGGTTTTAATGTTGTGTCTTATCAGTGTTTACATACACACACACCGACACCACCCCTGTCACGTACAAGTACATTTTATAGATTTTTTTAATGTCACTTGTAAGTTGTTCCTATTCTGTACATTTGCATAGACTGACAGAGCTGAAATCTGCAATTCTGAATTTGACAGTATCATCTGGTCTGCACAGTTCTAATTCCTACGGCCCTGACTGAGAACGTTATATATGTGTGGCACAGGGAAAATATTTTTTCTTGCTTGCTAGAAAAAGATTGGTGGCACACGCACAATGAAGCAAAATATCTAAAATGTTACTTTTATAAAAATGTAACAGGAAAATTAGTTTTTTTTTTAAAATTGCATTGCACTTTCACACAGAACACATGGTCATATTCACTTACATATTTTTCCCTTGTTTTAAAATATATTTTTATAATACCCAATTTAAATAAAATGTTTGTTTTATTATTTATTTATAACCTAGGGTTTATTCCCTCCAAAAATTTTGGTTTTCTTTTAAAGTGATAGCTTATACTTTATTGTGTTACAATATTTAATGTTTCTCTGCTGATAAACTTATTGAAACTAAATGGCTCTGTTTTAATACATTTTAGATTACGTGGAACCAGTTTCATACAAGATATTATCTGGCAATCTGAATGAGCTGTTTAGCATTACCTCTCAGTTTGGTATCATCAAAACCAAACAGGAGCTAGACCATGAAACTCAACCCCTGGTTGTTCTTATTGTCCAGTCTCAAATGGGAAATGCCTCGGTCTTCAGCAACACTCAAGTCAACATCAGCATAACTGATGTAAATGATAACGCACCACATTTCCCTGTGGAGAATGAAAGAATTATCATATACCAACATAGCCAACCAGGCACTGCTTTATACGTTGCTCAGGCAAAAGACCCTGACAGTGAACTTAATGGATTAATTTCGTACAGCATTGCAAGTGAAAAGCAAGACATGTTTAGCATTGACCCAAGCCTTGGGATTCTGTATCTCAACTCCACTTTAATGATGATCTGTGAACACATTCTTCTAATACAGGCTGAGGATAGCGGTCACCCTACTCTAAGGTCTCATCTTACCTTAACAATTAGCGTGGAACAACTGGAGGAGGTTAAAGTGTTAACCTTCGGGAACATGGTGCATCACATAGAGGTCAATGAAGGATCCCCAGTGAATTCCAGAATCATTCAAGTCAAAGCCTATATCCAAGGATTCCAAAGTCTTTCCTCTAAAATAGTTTACACACTAAACCCCGTTATTAATTCAGTTACATTTGGAATGCATAGGAGTACCGGGTGGATATTCCTTCGCAGGTCGCTGGATTACGAAACTACTAAAACATACAATCTTAAAGTGTTTGCAAAGTGTTTTGAACATGGTGAAGAGCTAACTGCAACTACTTCTGTGATTATCAACGTATTGGATGAAAATGACAATTCACCTACGTTTCACCAAGATTTTCATTTCTTTACTGTTGAGGAAAATCCTGTTCCACAAGGCGTGATTGGCACAATCAGTGCATTTGACATGGACTCAGGAAAAAATGGACAATTGTCATATTTTCTTTTATCTGAAGGATCTAATTTCTTGATTAGTTCCACAACAGGTAATGTAAAACATCATATTAACATTTTCCTACATTACAATCAGTCATTCATGAAGTATTATATAAACATGCAAAAATAGCAATATTATATCACAAATACTTTTAAAATACACTCTGAATTTCAGAGTCTAGAGCAGGGAGCAAGTTCAGGGCTAAGAAGGAGAGCTGGGGAGGGCCAACAATTACATAAATAGAGAAAGGGGGGAAATTGGGAGAGTTTAGATGGACACAAGTGGCGGAATAGTAATGAAAACAATGAAAGAAGGGTCAGCGCTAATATAAAATAGAATATAGGCAGCGGCCCAGCAAAGGGTGACCCTCTGAAGAAAAAACATGTGACACAGAAAATAACAGAGAAAGGGCTGCGCCAAGAGGTAGATAGTAATAATAAAAAAAATTATATTCACATTACTTTTAGGACAATACAATATGTGTGGTCTCACTGAACCAGTGGGACTAAAGTTCTAATAAAATCACCAAAAAATAAGATAAACAAAAAATAAAATAAGATTCAAAGATTGGGTCTCAGATGTCAATTTCTTTATACGGTGCTTATTTTGGGTGTAGTGTCCTCAATTTATTTAGTGGTCCAACATCCTTGCTCGTATGTAAAACAAGAATCAGAAAAAACAATGGTGCAGTATGTACAGGCAAGTGAAGATAAAATAAACGGATTTATGTAGTCAACTCACATTTTAAAGAGTTATATCCAGCTCTGGTGTGAAGTGCGTACAGCGGTATAATCCCCACTTTGAAGGATATGCGATGGGAGTCCTCCAGAGGGGTGGTGTCCAACACTCAGAAGAGGGATATATAAAATACAACTAATAGTGCTCTCAGTAGAATAAAATATGCAATGAACATAAATAAAAATGTACTCACAAGTGGAGTGCAGGCAAACTGCACTATGGTATCAGCGTTGGTGGTATGATCCCCACCTCAGGATATACTTGGAGTCACATGAAGGTAAAAGCAGGTAAGAGTAAGCCAGGCAAAAAAAACTTTTTTTTTTTAAATTTGAAAATGTGTAATTAAAAAGATTGGCACAACCTTGTAACCAAAAAGCTTTTTATTAAGAAAATTACACAATTAAAATAACCATAACGCGTTTCGCCACCAGGGCTTTTTCAAATAGGATAGGATTTAAGACCTGGCTATTCTGAGTTTATAGAGGAATCTAATTACCTAAAATTGGTGCCCCCCATCAAAACCCCCCCTCCCCCAAAAAAAAAAAACTCATAGATCAGCAGCCAATAGAATAAGAGAATATAAACACAGGATGAAAACATGAATTATTATTAATTTTATCATTACTATCTACCTCTTGGCGCAGCCCTTTCTCTGTTATTTTCTGTGTCACAAGTGGGGGAATGGATGAATAGGGAGACAGGTACGAGTGGGGGGTGAATGAAAAGAATGCATGTTCATTTTTGTAGAATAGTAATAATTATATTGTGACCCTTCCTATCAAAATTGCCAGAAAATGATATCTAAGTGCTCAGACTGGTGAATAAAAATATAATGAAAAACTAGATTAATCAAAACAATTTCAGTCGGACAAATACAAACGTGTCTAGAGAAGCATAAGAAAGGCATCACAGCATAATTCTTTGCAACGCATTGTAGAAGCTGAATAGCCGTGGGTACCATATATTCAGCTGAGAGAAGTAAAGGCTGATGTGAAAGCCACCTGGCTGTTTGCAGTGCAATTACAGGGGATGTAGTAGCCAGGTATGCCAGAGTGATCTTGGGTCGGATAATGGATGATTCCAATCCAAGATCACTAAAAATCAAATATATAGAAGAGAAAACTCACCCAAACATGCATAATTTATGCTGCTTGACCAGCTAATACAACATACAAAATATAGCACATTCAGTTCCAAACAAACTTTAAATCTCATAAAAATTTTAAACAACTGACTTAGTAAACAAAAATAATGGACAATTCAATTACCGTACATTGCATCAGCATATCACTGCAGCTCTGATTTCAATTTTTGTGAGACTAGAATCTGTGATACGTTTTGTAATTGTCGTTTCAACACAACGTTCCGTAATTGTACAGATAAAATTGACACGCGCGTATATTGAGTAATGTGCATTGATTTGAGACCGTGGCATGTCAATTACTCTGCTCCACTTCATTATTGCCAATCTGTTTATGCTCACAGATTTAACAGATATCAGGCTGTAACCAGCAAGTTTTCATTTAATATACTGTGCAGTTAAATGACCTGCATGATCTATGATAACCGTAAGCCTATTAATATGAGCAGTTTATCACTGCAAATATGTAGCATATGGAAAGGAAGCATATCACAGCTTGGCTAATTGTAATAAACTATCCATATCACCATTCAGTGACAGTAACATCTAAATAATATAGCTTTTTTGAAAACCTTTGTTTAACAATCCCAGAAAAGGTGTTTTAATATTTACAGTGGATGCACTGAGATTTAAAAAATGTTTTTTAATTGGCTGTGTTTTTTTTTTTTTATTATGGTTATACACTGTATTCTAATTTCTTTTTTTTTTGTTTTGCATGTACAGGTGAAATTATAAATTGTGCTGCACTAGATCGTGAGCAAAAAAGCTATCATCAGCTTACTGTGCTTGTGACTGACCATGGTAGTCCACGCCGTAACGCCACGACCATTGTCTACATCAGAGTCACTGATCTTAATGATAACAAGCCATATTTTCCACAAGTGACTTCAGGAAAACAGCTCAGAATCAAGGTCTGCTCTCAATTAGGCCATCTGCGAACTATGAATATAATTTTTTATCTTCCTGTTTGACACATTACTGCCATCTAGTGACAAACTGTATTTATTCAATATTTAAAAAAAAAAAAAAAAAAACTAAATACCAGACAGGCTTCATTAACAACTAAATATGATGCAGGCTTTATTAACTAAACAATTAAGATAAGCTAAAAAACATTTTGAATTAAATATATATTTTTAGCTCTACTTGTTTGAGTTATATTTTGTCAGTCATCGTTATAGTTTGGTAGGTAAATCATGAAATGTTGTAGAAGTCTTTTATGAAAAATATTTTGACTTGACATTATAATAAAAATGCTCAACCTCACGTCACCACAAATTGGGTAGTCTCAGCAACTTTATGTTTTACTACCATGTTTTATAGATGTAAATATTGGTGGAGAAGCCATGCCTACTACAACTCACAGTGAAGGGGCACACTAGCCAGCAAATCAAAAATTGCAGACAAGGGTGCAACCCTCAAAAAATTACTCCCTCAATTACCAAACACTCTTATTATAATTATAATTGAGGGTTTACACCAGTTCAATATAAACAATAAATTGCAAGTCACAATATATATATATATATAGATATATATATATAGACTATTGGTTGCTTTGATTGATATAAAATATTTGTAAAGCCTTGTCACTTTATATATATATATATATATATATATATATATATATATATATATATATAAAGTGACAAGGCTTTATATATATATATATAAAGTGACAAGGCTTTACAAATATTTTATATCAATCAAAGCAACCAATAGTCTACCAACAGGTAAAAGCTGAACATATTAGATGTGCAACAAGGGAAACTTCAATCGTGCGGTTGGCCAGTTGGTGGGGCTGTTCTGAGAAATGATTTGCAACTAACTAATAAAAATGTATGTAACTAAAATGCAATTTAGAACAAAAACAGACTGGTTTCCAAACACATTTTTGTAATTTAAAGACACATTACTGTGAGTGTTATTGCTATTGCATTATTTGAAATTAATAGAGCACCATTCAAATGGTAAAGGATGACATATGATTCACTCTAAATAAAAATACTATAAATGAAAGAAATCTCACTGTTTTCCGGGAATGTGATCTGTATGGTGGAGTATGTAAATGATAGCATGTTACTGATCACCAGAGAGATCGAGGCATTTAACTGATTGGTGTTTTATGAAATTATGTGTCTCATTTAAAGGTTTTTGAGACTGAATCAGAACAAGTAGTGGCTAATATGTTTGCAAAGGATCCTGATGATGGCAGAAATGGGACAGTTGTACATGCATTAACTTCAGGTGAGGAACAACAATACAGTAAAAAAGTTAATTGTCTCCTCGACATGCATAAAACACGTTTGCTATTGTTTTTGTTTCATTTCTTGCTCAAGTCAGGATTTGTTTACTCTTGATTGACTTAAACCAAAAAGTGCAAGTCTCACACCATGACCTATGATGTACCTGCAGTTTAAATTAGAAATTGCCTATTAATGCCATGTCTTTATTTGCTTATTTACCTATCTATGCACTACAAAAATACTAAATTATAAAAAAATTAACTATTAATGCCATGTCTTTATTTGCTTATTTACCTATCAATGCACTACAAAAATAATAAATTGTAAAAAAATAACTATTAATGCCATGTCTTTATTTGGTTATTTACCTATCAATGCACTACAAAAATAATAAATTATAAAAAAAGAAAAACAAAGTTAATTGTACTCTTTTGTAAATATAACATTGCACTGGAAGAACTGGCATTCCACTGAGTGAAAAACTAAAAACTAATTTAGTAATACCATGTTATGACTACAAAAACACACAGAGGAAATATCTTTACTTAATTAATTGTCACTGATATACTGTATCTTCTCACAAGAAATGGGTGGCATTACTCGGCCATTTTTAGACCTCACACAGATTTCTATCAGGGAAACTAACAGGGTTATCCGCTACAGTGAAAAGTGTCATGAATTCAAAATTAATTTCATATTTTAGACCTAAATGGCTAAACTGGAAGCATAGCTGACTTTGTATTTTGCATGCTTGAGATTTTCCCAATTCAGCTATTTTGAAAGTCACTTTGAATTCCTGACACATTTCACTTTAGTAAATAAGCCGATAAAGGTTACCCATGAACCCAAGCACTGTGGACTACCATTTACCAGTTAAGTTAAGAGTCTTCATTTTCCAAGTATGCTCTTCTTAAAATTGCTTCTCAGTCAAATGAATGAGTAAATTATGTATGGTGTTTAATAGAATGCATGCATTCTAAAACTTGACATTGTTTGTTTATAAATTGTGCAGCTAAATCCATTGCACAGGCATCTGCTGATTGATATGTGCAGAGTTAATTTATATATATATATATATATATGTATACACATTCTATACATTTTGCATTTTGTTCATATATTTAATTTGGCAGGCGTAGGTAACCTTCAACACTCCAGATGTTGTGGACTACATCTCCCCTGATGCTTTGCCAGCATTATGGATTTAAGAGCATTATGGGATATGTAGTCCACATCACCTGGAGTGCTAAAGGTTGCCTACCCCTAATGTTATAGAAATATGTTAATGCATCATTATTATTATATGTATATTCTGCAGACAACCATTCTGGCCAATTCATTATTAATTCTACTAGTGGTGAAATACGGACCGCCCAGGCTCTTTCCGTGAACATGAGATCATATTATCAAGTGACGGTCACAGCGACTGATCTAGGAACTCCTCCTTTACAGGATTATGCCATTCTTAATATTGAGGTAAAGGGAAATTATGCCACCTTAACAATCAGGAAACTATATGTATTATTTAGCAAAATAGTGGATATGAAGGTGAAGAAATGTTTTACTCTAAAGGGTTTTACTCTAAAGTAACCCTATTTGGCAAGGATAAAAATAATGAAGGTAGAATTACTCTGTGATTTTATAGTAATGTTTTACATTAGTGGAAATGACAGATTATATCTGTCAGGCTTTAGGCAACTGCCCATGGTAACTTACTCAATGAGCAAGTTACTGTCAGCAATTACCTAAAGCCTGAGAAATATGATCTGCTTGTTCTATCCAATGGGAACACAAAAGAAATAGGATGGAGTCCAAGTGTAGCTCTGGACCCATATGCTAGAGAGGAATTGTTCATTTTATGGTAATTACACTGCTAATTAAAACTGTGAAATATGTTATCTATATGTTTATTTTCCACTGTGCTCTGCTTCTTTTAATTGTATAATAAGGATGTATTAATCGACACCACAATTTAGCTCAGCACAGGCACAGACATTACACTAGAATAGGATAATCAGACTCATTGTTTCTGTTCTCCTCTACATACTATGTCAAATGATTGGATAGGGTAAAGCTTATGACGGTGATTGTCAGGTACCCAAGCTGGAGGCAGAAAAGAACTAGATACAGTCACAATGATTTCTACATTTAATTTGATACCTCAAATCTCACAAACACATATTTGTTAAATATAGGGGATTCAAAAACATAACATTACAAATCTTTGAAAGTCACAATCTTTTATTTAAAAAGCATAGATAAATAATTAAAATATAATTTTGTATTGAAGTATCACATTTACTGCTCTTGTGCCTGGACTGGAAATCTAAGCAAATGCCTTATTATGTTCTTCTAACACCATATGGCAATAACATGTAAGTTACGTCTGATTGTCAGACACAATCATATGACCAGATTTTGTAGGTAAGCAATGACATAATAGGTTCAATCGCTAAACTTAAAAAATAATAATAATGAGTTGTGATGAAACAATCTGAGAAACATAAAATAGCCAAAATAACCAAGCTGGATACTAAGTCCAATTCACCCATGCTGAATTTATTTTCCAGCTTTGACAATTTGGCTTATATATCACTAGTGTTTGGGTAAAGGTACAATATAGTCACTATAACTATTTCGCATCACCATACTGCTGGAATCCCTCACTGAGGCACAGTTCCTTGATTAGTGTAAACTTTTGTAAATGTTTTGAGTGGAATAGCATGGAATGAGGCTGTCTGGCTACTCACTGACCCAGCCTCCACTGTAGTTATGGATAAAGCAAAGATTACACTCTTCATTTGCCATACCAATTCATACCAGCAATGTGAAGCTTTGATTGGCTGAAAGAGGCCATCCACAACTTCATCAGTCACCGCCACCCATTACTGCTCAGACTAATGCTTCCTCCTTAGCCCAAGCAGCACACAGTGAATGGGCTGCTGGGGCTTTTGTTTGCTATTAAAATATGAAAAACAGTTTAACATTGAACTGACAGATGTTGCAAAGGGATTCCATGTACTATAACCCATTTTAATAAGAGTGCTTACAGTGTCCCTTTATATAACATCGGCTATCTATTTATTTAACACACTGTTTTTTTTCTGACAGATGGGTAAAGGTGCATGGATTGACTTTATAGTTTGTTTGTTTTTACATCATTAATATAACTGATAATATGTTTTTATTTTAGGTTATTCCAAGCATTAAAGAAAGATCTCAACTTTTTCCAGAACTACAGACCTACAAGGTCCCAGAAAATGTTAAACCTGGACAAATAATTGCCTCTTTAAAACCATATGATCATACATTCTCACTTAACAGGAAACTGCATTACCACATAAATGATGAAGACCATGGCCATTTTCTTATGGAAAGTTCTACAGGAGATATATACCTAACAAAACAACTGGATTATGAAACCAAGTCTCAGTATTTCTTAAGCATCAGCATACAGGACAACAACGAGTCTCCACCTCAAAATCAATCATCTTTCATTAAACTTGACATTGTAGACACAAATGATCATTCCCCATTATTTCATGACAGTTTCATAGTTATAGGTGTCCGTGAAGATATACCTGTTGGAACACATGTATATACATTTAAAGCCAAGGATGGTGATGGTAGTTTACAGAACAGCAAAGTAAAATATTTGTTAAATGCTGATGAGATCTCCATAAATCCTTTTATTATTGATGAATGGGATGGCACCTTGATTACAGCCAAAGAGCTAGATAGAGAAACAATGGACTCTTTTGTTCTCACAGTTATCGCAACAGACCAGGTTACAAACATAACTCATCGCAGGCTGGGCTCACTGACAGCAAGGATTGTCATTCAAGACGTCAATGACAACAGTCCATACTTTGTATCTTTGCCGGTTGCCTCTGTTATGGAAGATGCTGAAATTGGCTCCCTTATACATCACATAGCAGCTGAGGATCCAGATAATGGAAGGAATGGAAAAATTACTTTTCGTATACTAGACGGGAATTCAAAACAAGCATTTTGGTTGGATGAAACAACAGGTATTTTGTTATTTGCCTCCCAACATTTTAACTCGTTCATTCTAAGTCCAGTAAAAAAGTGCATGTTTTTTCTAAATCTCTTCTCATTTCCGCTTGTAGTAGATTTTACCAAGACACTATAGTATATCATGATTTAAAAACAATATTCTTCACATCTCTGTTTGAGTTATCAAAACCAGGGTATAGCTATTTATGTATATATACACATAAAACACATGGATCTCAGTGTGATTTATATCTATGACAAATCATGGCTTTACCAAGATTACATGGACATAAAATACTTAACCTGTCAATATGTCAGTTATATAAAATTTACTGATTTTGAATAATAGATCAGAAATTGTTGCTTTCTTTTTTTTTCTCCTAGCATTTTTAATTCTAATAATATGTCCTATATAAATGTATAACTATTTCATGTCATTATTGTAATAATTATTCCTTAGATGCAAATATTTAACGGAAATATATTGCTCTTTTACAAAAGACACACACAAAGTCTTTACGGTGATTTCTTCATTGTGAGTTTTAAAAATTTAACTAGGTGCTTAAAATAAATGTAAAATAACGATGACATTATAGGATTTATTTACTAAATTAAACAGACTTAAGTGGGGTGCTGTAACATATATTTATGATGTTTTATGCAATGAGTGGTGTCTTTTTTTTTTTTTTTTTGCTTTGTTTCTGTTTTTTTCTTTTTTTTTTTTGTAAATAGTCATTAAGTTTGCTGCTGAACCAGATATGAAGGACTTTACGTAGGCTCAAGAAGCAGTTAGAACATTGACATCAATACATCAAACTTCACAGTGTTACAATAATTCCACTGCAATTTGTGTTTATAGATTTGTGTATTATTGACTATGAGTGGATCTATGTACATAACTGTTTTTGATGTATTAATATAGGAATGTATTTCTGCTAAACGAATGTCTATTATTTCCGGTCTGCTTATTGCACTAACTTGGCAATGGACTTAGTTAAAATTAACTATACAATAAAAAAGTTATGCATACAATGCAGCAAAAAGGAAGTGTGTCATCTAGCAAACTGAAGTCAATATATCACTAGAGAGTTATTTGGATTCCAAGTTTAAATGTGAGCAATCCATGATGTGCCACAGTCTAATGCAGATGTGCAAATCATCTGTATAAAGGATGTCAAGCTTAATCATCTGCCCAAATAAGCAAGCCATCATCTATAATCTTTAACATCATCCGACCTGAGGGCAGAAACATTTAACTATAATAAGTCACTTAAACAGACCTTAAACTTAACAATGTTAACAAGAGAATAGCATGCGTTCTAAGGGCAGCAGGTAACTGTCCATTCTAATGTAGATAGAAACAAACCAAACAACACATACAGCATGACTCAAGAGATAATACTTAAAGTGATCTCAGAGTTGGAAATCCTGATTAAAAGTACAATAATTTGGAACATAACACAAAAAGTATAGTTTGGATAAAAAATAGTTATGACTCCCGGGTCATCTAGTCACAGGGGACCATTGTATAATGGCAAAATTGTATTCTAAAATATCAAGCCGTTACATTTTTATTCATGTTTTGCTCATGAGTGTAGCATTTCCAAACCAAATACTCCAAAGCATGCGTTTAACAAAGAGATCTAGAATCAATATTAGAATAGTTAGTACATTGCTAAACACAAATACACATACCAGGCAAGCCATAAGACTTGCTTTTCCCACATAAATCTCACTTTAACAGTGCTCTCAATACTGCAAGGGATTCTGGGTAGGCGTATGCAAATGAGCTCAACAAAGAACCACAGTTTTGCCTCATAATTCCACTTTATACATGGATTCCTTGGAGTATGTGTCTGCTGCATACAACAGCTTTGAAACACAACTCAGTAAGAGGAACAAAGCCAGTGAACCACTCATGGACAGCTGTTTCATTGTTAATGCAAAACAACAGCACATGGAGAGACAAAATAGTATAACAATAGCCAGGTGCAAACCATATAAACACTCCCTCATATGTTTCAAATATCCAAATATCTATAGAATATAGAATGCACACTATAACAATCTCAAAAAACTTAACTTTATTATGTACAAAAAGTACCAAAGTAAAAACATACAAGAAGAATAAACACAATGACAGAAGCAAGGGCAAATACAATAAAGCAATGGTAAATTACCAAAACAATTCTTACAAGCCACAAGACAGAAACACGAGTCACCAAACCCCCCAACGTTTCGGCACCAACTGGCTGCCTTTATCAAACTCCCCAACGTTTCGGCACCAACTGGCTGCCTTTATCAAGGGTACCCTTGATAAAGGCAGCCAGTTGGTGCCGAAACATTGGGGGGTTTGGTGACTCGTGTTTCTGTCTTGTGGCTTGTAAGAATTGTTTTGGTAATTTACCATTGCTTTATTGTATTTGCCCTTGCTTCTGCCATTGTGTTTATTCTTCTTGTATGTTTTTACTTTGGTACTTTTTGTACATAATAAAGTTAAGTTTTTTGAGATTGTTATAGTGTGCATTCTATATTCTATAGATCATTGTTAATGCAACTCATCAGCATGAGGTTGGTTACTGGCTTGCTATGGAGGCGTGGCGTTACTTGTAAAGTACATACCAAAAGAGACACATACGCCAAGGAATCCATCTATAAAGTGGAATTATGAGGCAAAAATGTGGTTTTTTTTAGCTCATTTGCATACGCCTACCCAGAATCCCATGCAGTAGTAAGAGCACTGTTGAAGTGAGATTTCCGTGGGAAAAGCAAGTCTTATGGCTTGACTGGTGTGTGAATTTGTGTTTAGCAATGTATTAACTATCCACTAACTTCAGGTGGAAGGGATGGAAGGGGTTTTCATCCACACGTTTTCCCCCACCACAACTCTGTGTGTGTAAAAAAAAACAGATAAAATTAGTATCTTGCAATACCTTTTTTATTGGACTAACAGCATTTTTTAATGCCAAGCTTTCTGGAGAACCTCCCTTTCTCAAGTCTAAAGCATTTTTACATGTATATATGTACATGTACAAAAGTGCCTGCTTTTTAAAGTATTTATAGTTATCCACTGTATTTAACAATGCCACACTTTTTTTATATTGTAGGATAGTTAGTAAATGTCCATCTTCCCTGTTGTTAACCCATGAAGGAAAATTACATCCCATGACACAATTTGCTAATTAAAGACCATTCTGGCCCTTATTACATTGTACTAAAATGAACACTGTAGGGACAATGAACTGGTTATAGTGCCCGGAGTCCTCTGGTACTGTCGCTCTTTTCATTGTTAAACCTTTTTAGAGTAGTTTAACAAAAAATAAGGTCCCTGCCCATCCATACCTTGTCCCCTAAAGTAGGTTTGACCCAGGTAGAGTTTACACGATTCTACCTAGCCATACCTTTACATACAAGCAATGGGCGCTGTGATAGGCTGAAAGTGGCTAGCTGGCAATCACAGCTGCCCATTGTTTCTCAGCCTAATGCTCCCTTATGTACAATCAGCACATAGAGGATGGACTGCTGGAGACTGTCATTTATAATTAAAACATAAAAAATGGTTTAACGCTGAATGGAAGGAAGACACCATGGGACTCCTGATGCAATATTCGCTTTAAAGGAACACTATAGGGTCAGGATAACAAACATGTATTCCTGACCCTATATTGTTAAAACCACAATTTAGGTATCTTGCCTCCCCTTTTCTCCCTTAGAAGGTGATAAAAACTCACTTTATTTCTTGGTGGCTGGTCTCCCTGATCCGCCTTCTTGGTGGCTAACATCAACAAAATTGATGATTTTAGCCAAACCAATGCTTTCCCATAGGGAAAACATTGGATTGGCTGAGATTGTCGATGGGGCGGGGCCAAATTAATCAATGCATCTCTATGAGGAAAGTTCAATGTCTCCATGCAGCGTGTGGAGATGCTGAACAGCAGTGCTGCAAACTGTGCAACGCTGCCACAGGAAGCACCTCCAGTGGCCATCCAAGGATTGGCCACTGGAAGTGCCCCTAGGGGATAATGTAAACACTGTGTTTACATGGAATTGTCTACAGGGACTGACTATATTCACCAGAACAACTACATTAAGCTGATTAACCCCTTAAGGACACATGACATGTGTGACATGTCATGATTCCCTTTTAGTCCAGAAGTTTGGTCCTTAAGAGGTTAAATGAAGCATGTACATTGCGCACAGTGTCCCTTCAAGGTCTTCCCTGGTTCTTGAAGTAAATTCCATCAACATAGTATGCCCTACATATTTACTATTTTTACTTAATAATGCCTTACTTAAAATGAGTAGAATCTTTAAGGACCAGATTGTTAGGGTATGTCCTAGAAATGTTCTTTAAATTGTTAATAGTTCAAATCAGTATTGAAAAGTATATATGATTGTCCTCTCTTTTTGCCTTTGACAGGATGGTTGACATTATGCTCCCCAATAGACCGGGAATTGCAAAGCCTTTATGTTTTGACCATTCTTGCTTTCGATGATGGATCTCCAGTACTCTCCACAACTCAGACTATGACCGTCACAGTCATTGATGTAAACGATGAGTCTCCAAAATTCCTAAAACCCTTGTATGAAGCTACAGTGCCTGAAAACCGAGAACCTGGATTTTATGTAATGAGAATAGACGCAGTGGACTCTGATTCAGGTGATTCAAATAGCTCACTCAGAGTGGGATTTGAGGTCACTAGCTAATGTATGTCAGGTTGGCAATTCAGTTTTCAACCCTTCCAAGGTAGATAATATGTGTACTATTGACACTAACACCTAGAAGAGAACAAACTTAAAAGCTGAATATGTGCTTCCTGATTAAATACATTGATAATAATATGCCATGGAATGACTTTTCATGGCAAGTTATTCCCAGTGTGTGAGTCAATCATGTTTAAACATGTATATTTCTGCACTCTGGTAGCACATACCAAATACAGATAATACAGATCACAGATACACTGATCTGCCACAGCATTAAAACCACCTGCGTAATATCATGTAGGTCCTCCTCTTGCTGCCAAAACTCTTATACATGGCATGGACTCCACAAAAAGGAATGGTGGTATCTGGCACCAAGTCATTAGCAGCAGATCCTTTAATTCCTGCAGGTCGCAAGGGCCTCCATGAATCAGATTTGTTGTTCCAGCACATTTCAAAGATGCTCAATGGGATTGAGATCTGGAGAATTTAGAGGTCAAGGCAACACCTTGAACTCTCCATCATATTCCTCAAACAATTCCCGAACTATTTTTGCAGTGTGGCAGGGTGGATTATCTTCCTGAAAGAGGTCATTGTCATCAGTGAACACCATTGCCATGAAAGGGTGTACATTGTCTGCAACAATCTCTAGGTAGGTGGTATGTGTCAAAGTAAGATCCCCATGAATACCAGGACTCAATGTCTTACTGCAGAGCATTGCCCATAGCATAACACTGCCTCCGCCAGTCTGCCTTCTTCGATAGTGCATCTTGCTGCTATCTCTTCCACAGGTAAAGAATGCACACACACACGGTCATTCATCTGATCAAAAAGAAAATGTATTCATCAGACCAGGCAACCTTCTTCTATTGCTCCATGATTCTGACGATCACCTCACCATTGAAGGTGCTTTTGCTGGTGGACAAGACGCAGCCCTATACACAGATAACTTTGATGCACTGTATTAAGTTTTTCAGAAAATTATGCTACAGTAGCCCTTCTGTCGGATCAGACAGGCTATCCTTTGCTTTTCACATACATCTGTGAGTGCCAACGGTCATAACGCTGGCTCACCAGTTGCCCTTCCTTGCAACACTTTTGGTAAGTATTAACCACTGCATACCAGGAACACCCCACAAGACTTGGTGTTTTGGGGATGCTCTGACCCGCAGTTATCTAGCCATCATTATTTGGTCCTTGTCAGAGTTACTGAGATATTTTCGCTTGTCCATTTTTCCAGTTTCCAACACATGGAATTCAAGAACTTCCTTAATATATCCCACCACATGGCAGGTGCCACTGTAATGATCTCATCAACATTATGAACTTCACCTGTCCGTGGTTTTAACCCTTTCAGGACCGCTGACGGTTCAGGACCGTCAGCGGTAAAACGTGCGTTTGGACCGCTGACGGTCCTGAACCGTCATAACGGTCTGGGGCTACTTACCTGATCGCCGTCGGTCCCACGGCGGCGATCAGTGCTCTACCCGGTCCAGGGGGGTTGCCTGTCTGCCCGGGCAGTCCCCCCTCGGCAGATCAGGACCCCACGGCCATGTGATCACTCGATCACATGACCGCAATAGGTGTCTGTGTATCTGCCTGCAGGGGGACTGTCCAAAAAATAAAGTAAAAAAAAAAAACAGTGTAAAATCAGTGTAAAAAAAAATAAATAATATGTGTATATATATATATGATATATATACATGTATTATATCTATATATAATATATGTATATGTATCATATATATAATGTCATATAAGTGTATTTTTATATTTATATATACGTATATTAATATAAAAATACACTTATATTTAAATTACACACGAATATATACAATATATATATAATTGCTATATACCGTATTTTTCGCTCCATAAGACGCACCTCACCATAAGACGCACCTAGTTTTTAGAGGAAGAAACCCAGAAAAAAATATTCTGAACAAACTGTCCCATAGTGTTTCTTACTATAGGACAGTTTGTACAGAATCTTTTTTTCTCCCCTGTCCCATAGTGTCCCCCCCTCCCATAGTCTTCTCCTCTCTCCCATAGTCTTCACTCACCCCCTCCCCACTATCCCCATAGACTTCATCTCCCCCCCTCCCCATAGACTTCATCTCCCCCCTCCCCATAGACTTCATCTCCCCCCCTCCCCATAGACTTCATCTCCCCCCCTCCCCATAGACTTCATCTCCCCCCCTCCCCATAGACTTCATCTCCCCCCCTCCCCATAGACTTCATCTCCCCCCTCCCCATAGACTTCATCTCCCCCCTCCCCATAGACTTCATCTCCCCCCCTCCCCATAGACTTCATCTCCCCCCCCTCCCCATAGACTTCATCTCCCCCCCTCCCCATAGACTTCATCCCCCCCCTCCCCATAGACTTCATCCCCCCCTCCCCATAGACTTCATCCCCCCCTCCCCATAGACTTCATCTCCCCCCCTCCCCATAGACTTCATCTCCCCCCCTCCCCATAGACTTCATCCCCCCCCCTCCCCATAGACTTCATCTCCCCCCCCTCCCCATAGACTTCATCTCCCCCCTCCCCATAGACTTCATCTCCCCCCCTCCCCATAGACTTCATATCCCCCCCTCCCCATAGACTTCATCTCCCCCCTCCCCATAGACTTCATCTCCCCCCTCCCCATAGACTTCATCTCCCCCCCTCCCCATAGACTTCATCTCCCCCCCCTCCCCATAGACTTCATCTCCCCCCCCTCCCCATAGACTTCATCTCCCCCCCTCCCCATATACTTCATCTCCCCCCCTCCCCATAGACTTCATCCCCCCTCCCCATAGACTTCATCCCCCCCCTCCCCATAGACTTCATCTCCCCCCCTCCCCATAGACTTCATCTCCCCCCCCTCCCCATAGACTTCATCTCCCCCCCTCCCCATAGACTTCATCTCCCCCCCCTCCCCATAGACTTCATCTCCCCCCCTCCCCATATACTTCATCTCCTCCCCTCCCCATAGACTTCATCCCCCCCTCCCCATAGACTTCATCCCCCCCTCCCCATAGACTTCATCCCCCCCATATTCTTCTCTCCCCCCCCCATATTCTTCTCTCCCATACTGTCCCCCTCCCCTTGTCCCATAATTACTTACCTGTCTTGCAGCGTTGGCCGGCAGCACAGGGCGCACCGCGGTAGTGGAACTTGAATTTCATGTTCCGGTTTCCGGCGGGACTGAAAGGAAGTGCGCACTCAGCTTGTGCACACTTCCTTTCAGTCCCGCCGGAAACCGGAACATGAAATTCAAGTTCCACTACCGCGGTGCGCCCTGTGCTGCCGGCCAACGCTACAAGACAGGTAAGTAAAGCTTCATATTCGTTCCATAAGACGCACAGACATTTCCCCTCACTTTTGAGGGGAAAAAAAGTGCGTCTTATGGAGCGAAAAATACGGTATATGGTATATATATATTATTATAAAATACAAATAATGTGTTAATAAAAATAAATAACAAAAAATAAAAAATTTTTTTAATAATTATAAAAAAATATTTATATATGCAATTTTATTCTAACAGTATTTTGATATATATATATATATATATATATTTATATCAAAATATACTTAGAATATAATGATATATATATCTATGTATAAATAAATAAATAAAAACAATACGAAATATACATATGTCCATATACATAATTACATAAATAATTTCATAAATATACACGTAGACGTCAAATATATAAATATGTATATATATTAAAATTCTACATGTGTATTTATGTAATATTTTTACCTAATTAAGTAATTTTAATGATTGCAATTTGAGGGACCTGCCTGCCAACCCAGGCCGAAAGTCCAGATAATTTAATTTGCTAGCACTGTGTTTAACCCTGTAACTTTCTATGACACCCTAAAACCTGTACATGGGGGTACTGTTTTACTCGGGAGACTTCGCTGAACACAAATATTAGTGTTTCAAAACAGTAAAACATATCACAGCGATGATATTGTCAGTGAAAGTGAAGTTTTTTGCATTTTTCACACACAAACAGCACTTTCACTGAGGATATTATTGCTGTGATACATTTTACTGTTCTGATACACTAATATTTGTGTTCAGCGAAGTCTCCTGAGTATAACAGTACCCCACATGTAGAGGTTTTATAGTGTTTGTGAAAGTTACAGGGTCAAATATAAGGCTTGATTTTACTTTTTTTTTTTATTGAAATTTGTCGGATTGGTTAGGTTGCCTTTGAGAGTGTATGGTAGCCAAGGAATGAGAATTAGCCCCATGATGGCATACCATTTGCAAAAGAAGACAACCCAAGGTATTGCAAATGGGGTATGTTCAGCCTTTTTTAGTAGCCACTTAGTCACAAACACCGGCCAAAGTTAGCGTTTCTTGCATTTTTAACACACAAACAAATATAAATGCTAACTTTGGCCAGTGTTTGTGACTAAGTGGCTACTAAAAAAAACTGGACATACCCAATTTTGAATACCCTGGGTTGTCTACTTTAAAAAAATATGTACATGTTAGGTGTGTTTCAGGGATTTATGACAGATAACGGTGTTACAAGGTCACTATTGATACATTTAAAATATATATATATTGAAACAGCAATTTCCTACTTGTATTTATAGGCCTATAACTTGCAAAAAAAAGCAATAAAGCATGTAAACACTGGGTGTTTTTAAACTCGGGACAAAATTTTGAATCTATTTAGCAGTTTTTTTCATTAGCTTTTGTAGATAAGTAAAAGATTTTTCAAGTAAAAGTCCCAAAACATGTTTTTTTTTTAATTTTTCACCATATTTTATTATTTTTTTTAAATACAATATTGGACATAATACAAATAATGGTATGTAAAGAAAGTCCCTTTTGTCCTGAAAAAAACAATATATAACTTGTATGGGAACCGTAAATGAGAGAGCGGAAAATTACAGCTAAACACAAACACCACAAAAGTGTTAAAACTGCTCTGGTCCTTAACGTACAAACATCGCAAAAACAGGCCGGTCCTGAAGGGGTTAATGTTGTGGCTGATCAGTGTTTACATACATACACACCAACACCACTCCTGTCACAAGTAAAAGTACATTTTATAGATTTTTTTTATGTCAGTTGTCGTTTACATTTTTAGTGTCAAGTACGATGCATTTCAGGTGCTCAATTACTCTTTTTAGGAATCAGCGTATGACTAAATTGTATTTTATTGTGTCATTTGTTTTTATGCTGCGTTAGTTTTTCTGAAAACCGATGGAAATATATCTAGACTACTAGACTAAACTGATGCTATGCAAAAAAAAGTGGAAAGATACAAAAAAAAGGGCTTTTACTACTAGAATCATGTACAAAATCTTTGCATATCATTGTTTTTGCATCTTCAGAGGAAGACAAATACATACAATGAAATTATACACATTAAGCTTTCTTATTTACTGCTTAATTTTCTACGTGTCTCCTGAATTTATTTTGTGCTATAATTCATAGTGTGCACATTATACACTGCTACTGCATGATAAATGCCTAAATAATTAATATTTTATATAGCCATGAAAATCTGCATGCCCTTCACACATACTATTTAGTGATTTACCAGCTATGCTGCAGTGTTATCCTATCTCCCTTACTAATGCTCTGGGTTACAGCTTACTCGCAATTTATCAGAGCCTGATTTTACAGTAGTACGTGCCATTTGCACCAAGGCAAAACTGGAGCAACTCCAGAGCAAAGTGCTAATCATGGAGAGCATTATATTGGTTACTATGGTAACCATAGCATTATTTTGCATTTGCCCTAAAATTATACCTGTTTGTATCGATCAATATATGTCTCTGAAATTATATCTATATATGACAACAAATTTGACTTGAGAATATTTATTCAAGCTTCTATAGGATAAAAATATTGTTACGACTGCAGTGTTTTATATTCTTCAGTTCACGTGTACTTTACACCTTGTCCTACATGAGAACATAAACTTGGGACGTGGTTACTTGCTCTTGTAGACCTTTCAAATAACATAGAGAAGTTAGAGAGGTCACTTCAAGGATAGCTTCAAGCAAGGTGTTTGATACATATATTTAAACAGTAAGATGACTGATGGAAGAACATATAAATGCAATTTATATAGATGGAAGTTCAAAGACAACTTGATCCTCATAAGAGTTCCATTAGTATGAAGTGATGCAAGCTGATCCTAAAAGCTAGGATTCCAGCCAAAGAATGAGAATCTGGGAAGTGAAGAATAGCCACAGAGCTAGCTATGGTATAGTCTCAATATATAATGCAACAAACAGTGAACTGTGATTAACTGGAAACCCTCCCTAATAGTTGGAGGGGACTAGGTAGGTATATGGTTAATTTTGCGAGTTGGGTGACTTGAAAGTTGGTGACACCCACTGGTGGTTACTTTAAACAGTTTGATAACCAAGGCCTCCACATCCCCTTTACCTATATTAAATGAGAAAATGTGGCTAATTGAAATGGGGGTTGCCAGCACTATATCTATTAGAACAGTAATTTAGGCTGTAACAGCTTGGATATTTTTTTTTTTTAAATAGAACGGTATTAACTGTATGTGAGCCTGTACGCATTCATAATTTTTGTGTTTTGCTGTAATTTGGGGGATTTTACATTCCTTAAAAATGCTTTGGCATTATTTATTTGGTCACTGGTGAATATACATGTCTGCACCAGAACATGTGTTTGGTACAGCAGTACACTGCGAACATGCAAGCTAATAGTTCAGGAGCTTTTGGAAGATAATAGTGTTTAGATTTGCCTGAAGCAGGGTTGGGTAGGTCATCTATTGAAAGTTAGCCGCTGCATTTTGTAGACATTCTTAAAGATCTTCAAAAAAGTCAGCAGAGAGTTGAGCGGTGAAAAAAAAATATTATTCTAAAAATAACCAAGGGATTCTTATTAATCTGTGTTTCTCAGCCGCAAACTTCCAACTTTGTAACCCTACCCTATGATATTACCATAGTGCCAAATGACGCTAAAGCTCTTCCAGGTCCCTTTAGGTTTAACATTTAATTAGATTGAATAAATTCCTTGTCTGCTTATAGTAGGGTAATTATCTTGGATCTAATATGGACGTTTCAAACATAGAAGATTATAAATGCCTCATGATTTATATTAGACCCTTTACTAGGCTGTATTAGGTACAAATAACAGTTATCTAACACCATATCTCTTTTAGAGTGTTTTTTTTTTTGTTTTTTTTTTTAGTTAGTTAAAATAAAGTATTACATTTGATCATTGACTTCTGATCTTATATATACTCCTTCAATTATGGAGTTTGTTCTTTCATTCCTAAGAGATCTTACAAATACTTAGATAGTATTTGCTCATTTAAAAAAAAAAAAATTGTGCTGTGTATTCTATGTGTCCATCAATCTCAAAAACATAGCGCGCATCTGACCCTATTTAACGCCTAATACGGCAAAGGTGCTTGTCCATGCCGCTGTCCTCTCTCACATTGACTACTGTAATCCATTTTCTTCCCCGTTACAGTCTATAATGAATGCAGCGGCGA
The DNA here is from genome assembly GCF_036172605.1 of Pelobates fuscus. Classification (NCBI taxonomy): domain Eukaryota; kingdom Metazoa; phylum Chordata; class Amphibia; order Anura; family Pelobatidae; genus Pelobates; species Pelobates fuscus. The sequence continues at coordinate 180,854,176 of NC_086322.1, read as the reverse complement.
GGCTTATCTTCCAGTCCCACGCCTCCCCCTTCTGTCAGTCCCTACATTGGCTTCCTGTAAGATATAGGACTCAATTTAATATCCTGATACTTGCTTACAAATCTCTACACAATGCAGCTCCAACCTACTTATCTTCACTAATATACAAATATGTCCCGTCTAGGCCCCTACGCTCTGCTGGAGACCTAGGCCTAACCTCTGTTTGTATTCCTACCTCTGATGCTTGCCTTAAAGACTTCTCTAGGGCTGCACCCCCTATGGAACAGCCTTCCCCTCTCTGTTAGACTTTCACCGATTCACCACTCCTTCCAAAAATCTTTGAAAACGTACTTCTTTAGAAAAGCATATCAATTAAACTGTGAACAGCTTTCCCTCCCCGCATTCTGATTCCTCTCCTGCAATTGTCATCAAACAAAACACTAAGCCCTCAATGAATACTATCCTAGCAACCTACTTTTCTACCCTACCCTTACCTTTTGTGTCACTATACCCTACTCCCTCTAGCATGAAAGCTCATTGAGCAGAGCCCTCACTCCCTCTGTTCCTGTATGTTCAACTCTTCTGCTTACGATTACGTGTCTGTTAGTCCACCCATTGTAAAGAGCTGTAAAATTTGTTGGCGCTTTATAAATAATAATAATAATAATAATAGTAGATATTGTAGCCGTATTAGTCCAGTGATGTAGATGTAAAATACCTTTTTTATTGGACTAACAGAAAAAAAACTGATAATGTAATCAGTTATTTTTATAATAATAATATTAATAATAATATATAGTCACGCCATTCCCAAAATGTTTGCAAGTAATGGATTGAAAAATGAAAAATTTAAATTATGCAAACTTACACGACAAACTTGAACATCAAGTTCCAAAAACATTTTTGTACATCTTATATGTTCTAGCAATAATATCTTGGAGAAGAAATTAATTGCAATAAACAAAAAGTAATTTACTATAAAGGTTACATGGTTATTGATTTGATCACCCTTCGAGGTACTTGGAGAGGAAACAACTCTTTTTAAGTTTTAAGTATATCTAACCTAACTAAAGTATATAGAACATAACTAAAACGACGCTGTTGTTTTGTATACTGTTTGTTTATGTAAGCTTGAAAAGTATTTATTACCTAGACTTACAGTCAAATATCTCAGACTTTCTCATATGTCCTTGCCAAAGATAATGTAAATGGTAATATCAGTTTTATCCACTATGGGCCACTGTTGCCCCATTTGACAAATATCTGCAATGCAATTCTGAAAACCTTTCTACCAGGAACTTCAAGTAAAGTATGTCTGTTATCTTCTTAATTGCTGTGTCTGAAAGTCTAAATTCCTCCTAATTAACATATATTCTTTAATATATGAATCAGTTTAGATTGCACTTTGTTATTTTCACTGTATGTTTATTTTAAAGGCAGGGTTATATTCTGCCCTTAGAGAGACATATTAATCGCAAAATTTATGCAGCAATAACTAACCAATAAGAAATGTAGTGGTTATGGTGGTTTTGTCTGTGGACCTTGCTCTGTGTATATTGTAGTGTAAAACTCCCTCACTCCATTACTCTTACCTTTTATTGTAACACTTTTTTTTTTTAATATACAGCAGATTCTATCAGACTGTATTATTTCTTTATCAGTAATATTTGGTTATTGTTAATTTGACTGGCAATAATGCATATGCTTCAATTATTATTTATCTTTAGCTTTCTAATTTGTCTGCCTATTCTCCCCATGTCCTCGATTTCATATTTTTGGATACATTTTCAAGTGATTTAAAGGGACACTTCAGACCCCTAAAGCACATTCGACTGTCATGTGCGAAGAGTGTGTCCTTTTTTTTTTCATTTTATAAAAAGTGTAGATTTCAACAGAAATTGGCACTTTTATCAATTAATCTTGTCACACCTCTTGGCTATTACTTGTTGTTTTGCTCAGTAGAGTTAAAGGGTTTCTCTAACCATTTTTTCAATCTGTGAATAATGTCCTATTTGACTATTATATAGTCCCCCCCAAAAAAACCCACTAATAAATCATTTTAAAAGAAGTTTTACTTACCTTGAATTCAATAACGGGTGAAATTCCTGGTGTTGTTTTCACAACTCTTTTTTATGTTTGGGTAACTGCGAGAGGTAAAATCACAATTTTCATAGAGAATCATGTGATCTGACTGTTTTGCCGGCTCAGATCTCAGAGCGCGGGGGAGTGGGCAGAAGGAGGGAGGATTTTTGCCATTACTTCAATGGAGGGAAAAGGGATGGAACTCAATGTGGGTAGGAGGGGAGATATATATTCCCCTTGAATGCAATCTGCCTGCACCTGTTACCAGCTTGTAGTGTGCGTTGACGACAGACATTTGTAATGCACAGAAGTGACAAAAGGCAGGCCAGAACAGAGTTCTGGACTGCCTAAGACACGTGTGGTGGGAATGCTACTTGACCCAGCACACAAGTGCAAATAATTCCATATGAGCAGTGTTGCCATCAGAAACACTGCAAATACATACTCCAACCAACATGATGACCACTTCAAATCGCTGAAGTGGTCATTGTGGTTGGAGTAACCTTTTAAAAATGGGACAGCAATTGCTCAGTGCACCTACCTTGCAAAGACTTCTCATTGAGCTGCATAGGGAAGTCTGTGGTTAGACCGCAACAGAAAGTCTATGCTGGAAGATAGGAAGATGTATATATCCCCCCATTAAATATATTACTTTTTTCATTGTGGTATATCTACTAAGCAGTGGATTGTATTGAGTTTGTATTTGGGCAGTGGATTGCCAATTTAATATTTTTGGATAAATTCGTAAAATATTTTTTTTCTTCAAAATATTAAACAAATCAGATATAAAAATATATCAAAATATTTTTTTAATATATTAAATAATTTGAAGAGTGTATCCAAAAGTATTAAATAATTTGAAAAGCTTGTCCAAAAATATTAAATCAAGGCCCATGATTGGTGTATAATCAGTAGATCTTTTTCTACTATTACATTTCTTAAGCAGCAGCATAAGCCTATTGAAGGAGTTGCAAAATAGTGAAATGTTGCAGTATCTTATATATATATATATATTTTTTTTTTTTTGGATATTTCAAACTGGCTTACCTGACTGTCACTTTTCCTTATTCTGGAGATTTTCTCTAATCCTCTATTTTATTATTTTTACTGTGGTAGCCCGTGAGTTGTTATAACTTACGTGTAGGCTAAAATAACATGTAGGCTAACTTACATGTAGGTTAAAATAAATAAGTTGACTAAAATCTTCAATTTAATAACCCGTGTTGCATATTGTTTGCAGCTGCGCTGGGGTCGCAGCTGCAACCGGGCCCGTCACTCCAGGGGGCCGCCCGCCCTGCGGACCCCTGCGACCATGTTGCGCACTGGCTAAGTAATGCAGCCCCGGGCCCCCTATGATGACATCAGATGCTGGGAGTAAGTGACTGCCCTGGTCACCTCCCCCCAGCAATTACTGGGAGCCGCGCCAGAGGAAGGAGAGGGTCAAATAATTCCATATGAGCAGTGTTGCGATCAGAAACACTGCACATACATACTCCAACCAACATGATGACCACTTCAAATCACTGAAGTGGTCATTGTGGTTGGAATAACCTTTTAAAAATGGGGCAGCAATTGATCAGTGACTCCCATCAGCCTGAGCCACCACTGGACCACAGGGAAGTCACCCTCCTGCATCTAATAGGTAGAAAACAGGAAGGTGACTAAAACATTTTGTATATGTGTTTGTATGTATGTGTGTGTGTTTGTGTATGTGTGTGTGTGTATGTCTGTGTGTGTGTACGTGCTTCTGTATGTATGTGTGTCTGTGTGTGTGTGTGTGTGTATGTGTGTGTATGCCTGTCTGTGTGTCATTATATGTTTGTCTCTGTGTGTGTGTTTGTATATGTGTGTCTGTATGTATGTGGGCCTGTATGTTTGTGTCTGTGTGTCTGTGTGTGTGTCTCTGTATATGTGTGTGTGTGTCTGCATGTGTATCTGTTTGTATGCATGTGTGGGGGGGAACGTATCGGAGGGGGAGGATAGATTTATGGAGGGTGGCGGGGAGGAAACGTATGGGAGGGGAAGGATAGATGTATAGGGGTGTGGCGGGAGGAAGACATATGGGGGGGCAGGGCAATTTTCACACCGGGTTCCCGTGGTTTCTAGTTACGCCTCTGACTGTAACTCACAGTCCACATTTTTTAATCTTATAATGTATCTAACATGTATAATGTTTTCTAACATTTTAGGGATAAATTCTATGCTGGCATATCAGATTGTCCCAGGCCCTGCACATGGACTTTTCAGGTTAAATCCACATACTGGAGAACTGGTAACAGCTGCAATATTTGACAGAGAGAAACAGGAGCACATCTTCCTTAAAGGTAAGTTCTAGCTATGTAACATAGCTGTAATCCTTCGTTATGATTGTTATGGCTTTTTAACAGATTTGGAGAGTTAATGTACAGTTGACATCATTGTCATGGTACAATTTTCCTCTTTGCACCTTTGCTTACAGATAGGGCTTGTACATCTTGTTGAGACACTTCTCATTTGCGAGCTGTGGATTCTGAGTAATTTTATTAATTTTATATGTGGTGTTAGCAATACATTCACCCTCAGTTTTCTTTCCAAATATATGTCTTGTATTTATTACATTTTCTTTGTATTTAGTGAGAGAGTTTGTATACATTTTATTAAGCCCATTCTCCACTTTTATTGGAGAAATTAAACACATATAGGTGCATGCCTGATGGGGACCACCTACTCTGCCTGTTAAAACCCCCTCCCTACCTCCTGCTGGTGTTTGCTGACCAGAACTGATGATTCAGGACTTTGGAATCGCTGTGTTCAATCCAAGGGAGCCTGATTTGTGATTGGCCATGCCCCCAATGAACACAGTGTTTTTCTGGAGAGAGAGGGTAGAGGACTGGGGTCTACTACTCAGAAATGACAGGTACAATCACACACAACTGCTCATATTGCTGCCAACACTGTTACATGCACACTACTGCCAACAGTGCTACATGAACACAAGCACTGCTACTCACATTGCTGCGGACACTGTTACACACACACACATACTGTTACCCACACTGCAGCACAAAATAATACTAATCAGCCAAAAATAAAATAAAAACGAAAATGAGGAGGAAAGGAATAGAATCACTCCATTAATTATAAATTGACTGATTAGGCTACTAATTATGACAAGTCTTAGAATGTTCTGAAATACACTGTGCCATAGGGATCAAACCAAATGAAATCTTCTTATTATTTTATACTGATATATTTAAACAATGCATAAAATAAGAATATAATAATTTCTAATATTTCTACTACTTTTGTGGTAAATTACTTGTATAAGAGTTTAATTAATAACCCATATCTTATTATTACTGTTGTTTCTTTAACTCAAGTTGTGGTGACAGATGGTGGAGCTCCTTCGTTATCTAGTACAGCAACCATTATGTGCACTGTCTTGGATGAGAATGACATTACCCCAGAGTTTTTGCATCCTAGTGTTGAGATTCATATACCAGAAAACCAGGAACTGGGAATCATTCACAAATCTTTGGCTCTGGACAAAGATTCTGGCAACAATGGGATAGTCCACTTCCAAATAATTGGTAATTATTGATGCTTGTTAAACTGTCTGAACAGCTGTTTATATCGACATCACATTAATTTTAATGCCAGCATTGTGGTGAGTCTGTTTATACATTTAGAGAGCCAGGAACACTGCACAGCAAATACTTTTTGTTTTGGTATACACAGCAGATTTAAACAGATTTAGCGTCCAGCTCTACTCTGTGACCAGGCGTCTTGCTGTTCTCCAGATGTTGACAAATCATATTTCCCAGGATCCTCTGCCTGTCTGGAGAATCTTGGGAACTGTAGTTCGTCAACAGCTGCAGACTCAAATATTGTCTACTTATGTGCTCTAGTATTAAACAGTCTGAAATTATAAGTCAGTCAGAAGTCAAAGGTTATGTATACAATGCTACCTTTATACTTAATAAAAGGTAATAATGTCTGTAGACAATGCACTCATTTATTTCTTGTCTTTATCATGTAGTATATGTATGTAGCAGAGATTTATAGATGCAACAGGAACATTCAGATATGCCTGGTTTTATTGGGTGTGCAGATTTCAAAGACATGCTCACATCTGGCAAAGTCATTCCTCTTTCACGGACAAGACATTCTGTATTTACTGTCCATGCCACCCACTGATTTAAATGAAATACAGCTCTTAATTGAAACAGAAAGCAATCATTTGCCAAGGGCACTTAAGCACTTGAGCTGTACAAGCAGAAACATTTCATGTTATTAGAATTAACAAATTTTTCATACGGTGTTACCAAGCTATATATTTCCATCTGCATGTTTTTCGATGGACACCTCACATTTTATTCCTCTCTATTTTCCTTTGAAGGTGGAAACACGGGTGAATATTTTGTTATGAATAACACTTCAGGGGAGCTTTGGGCCACCCGCAGTTTAGATAGAGAAGATGTCAGCAATTTTACCATCATCTTGGAGTGCTATGACCTGGGCAGCCCCCAGAGAAGCTCTACAGCCAAACTCCAAATTAAAATCTTGGACCAAAATGACAATCCACCTACATTTTCTAAGAGCCAGTACCGCACATCTGTGAAAGAGGACTTAACTATTGGATCATATGTTCTCAACCTTTCAGCTTCAGATATAGATGAAGGTTTAAATGGTGAAATCATATACTCTTTAATTGATGACACTCAAGGAGTCTTTACTATTAATTGTACCACTGGTAGTATTGTAACCACAAAGGCTTTAGATCGAGAACTTAAACAACAATTTGCCTTTAGGGTGGTCGCAAGTGACTGCAGTACACATGGACCAAAAAGTACTACTGTTAAAGTTCTGGTAAATGTTGAAGATGTAAATGATAACAGTCCTTTGTTTTCTGATGACCTTGTCCATGTTTTTGTTTCTCCCGAAATTCTGGTCAATCAAACAGTAGCTACTGTACATGCAAGTGATGTCGACCTTGGTTTGAATGGAACAGTTGTATATAATTTGGTAGAAGAGGATTCCTTATTTCACATTAACAGAGAAACTGGAGATATAATACTTCAAATGCCTTTGCCATCTGACTCTTTCAAGAGTGTAGCTCTCAAAGTGGAGGCTTCTGATTTAGGAACCCCAGCAAGGATGGCTACATGCCTTGTAATTATTGACATACAAGACCTGGAACAGGAAATAGTTTTTGGTCATAATCTCTACAAAGCCACAATACTTGAGAACAGTGTACCAGGTTAGTCCTGAAGGTTCATGCACATATTATACTAGTTTATCTGTTGCAGAGTCAATGTATTAAAATATGTTTATGTCATAAGATGCAAATAGTTTATTACTATATATTTATCATGGAGTGGGCTAAGCTGTGGGACTTAATATACATTGTCTAGAAACATATTAAAACATACAACATGTATTAAAGCACATGTCATTCTCTGGGTTGTTTGGTGCTATATTAATGATTATGCAGTTATGCATTATTTTGTCTTTGCTATGAGAATTTCATTTTCAAATATTTTACATGTACCTATATACTGTAATTTCTCAGTAATGCAAATAGTTTGACTGCGTTTTAGGTAGGGCATCTCTAACCAGGAGTATTAACTATATGAATGTTAAATCCCCAACTGACAACGTATGCATGGTGATCTAGCCGAGGTCCTGGTTTGCAAAAGAAAATACTCTAATAATGGCTCCTTTGTGATTTGATACTAGACGCATAACCATTGTATTGTAAAATGGCCAGGGTATGGTTTAATATTTGGGCTTTCCCCGTATACTAAAACGTTACACACAATGCCAGACTACAGGGAGGGCCATGAATATGATGTGTGATGACAGAAAACAATGTGTCAGGCCTAATATGCCACTTGTGAATATAATATGTAAAATATGTTACAAAGGCCTATCATTTGCTCTTCTAAACAGGTACATCAGTTCTGACTGTCTGGGCACAACATTATAAGCCAAAAGGAGAAGCCATACATTACTACATTTTAAGTGGAAATGAAGAAGAAGCATTTAGATTGAATAATGTAACAGGTAAATATTGATTTGTTTTATATGTGTTTAACTCTACTTGTTATAATCAATAATGACTTTTGGTACCAGACTCTCAATGTATAAATAGCCTTATTTGTCCAAACCTAAGTGCCTGTCATATATTTTGTTATGTTTGTTAGTTAGGTTTGTCTCTTTATTCGGTTGACTTAAAAATCAAGTGAAATGCTTGTGTTCATTTCTCATTGTTGCATAATCTGCCCATTCCAAAATGAATTATTATTTTATTTTTTTCAAATATATCCTGGGGCTAGCGTAGCTTGTTAGGCCTGCTGAGTGAGTGGTAGCGATTTTACTTCAGTAATTACGTAAGATGACAGAGAAATGAACGGCTGTATGTTTTGGACTGATGCCAATCACATAACAGGAAATTAAGTTACAAAGGTCAATCTGCTTCCTGGAAAAATGAAAATATGGTTACAAAAAGAAAACAAAAAGCAAATGTATCCCAGTACTAGCTAAGATTAGCTCCTAAGAGATATTATTTCCACCTATGAAATAGTCCTGTACATTCAGATCAAGATTCAGATCAACATTCACTGGATAATTCCTGATCTTATTGTGTCAACAACATGACAGTCATTTCAATGTCAGGGCTTGATACATTTTAGGATACAATAATCCAATGCTTTTCAACGTTTTTCAATCAGGTGTAAAAGTGGACACTTTGGTGTAGAATGGATCGTCCTCCTGGTCAGACATTGCATCCCATATGGTACCATAGCTTCACATCAGTCATTCATAATACACACTTATCCCCTACAATATCTCCACATCACATCCAGCAGCCAAATAGCACTCAGTGGCTATATGGCCCTAATATTACATCTAGCATCTAGAGAATACCAGATACAATATCTTACTGCACCACTCGAACTACTATCATCACCCACACACATCACTAATATTGCATCTAGGGTTTTCTACACCATTAATATCACATTAACATCCATATACACCACTCTTTTCCAAGAATGTATCAATTCAGTCAAAAGAAAAACAAATCAAAAAGCCTAAGTGATGCCACATACCATACTACCTCAAATAAATGTTCTTTTTCTTAATATGACAGTTAGGTTTCCTTAACAACATATATAGCTCTACAGTAAAGGACCTTATTTCTCATCTATTTCTGAACCTTTCTCCATTTTTATAGTTTGCCCATAGCAATTACATGTGAACTGCTTTTTTATGCTGTAGATTTATCACAAAACCCTAAGTTATGTAAAATTGGCTCATTTTATTTTATTCAATAAATTATTATATCTAATCTATCAATTATCCAAAAACTTTGAGAATAGCTATGGATAGTTTCATGATGACGACTGTGAGAAAATGAGAGAAAATACAGAAATGTAAAACTGTTTGTCTGTTTGTCTGGTCATAGGGATAGGACATAAAACAGTGCAGATTAAAATTAATTTATCATCTTCCCACATACCGCATAAGCGAAGATTATTATTCAGAGAGGCTAAAGGTTCTAAGTCAGATGTCCTGTTTATACAGGAAACACACTTCAAGACTGATAAAGTGCCGAACACAAGACAAAAGCTTTACCCCACTCAATTCCACTCTACTTTTTGTTTTGGGCCAAGAAGTGTCTCAATTTTTTTCATAAAGATGTTGCTTGCAACACTAATGATGTGTTTTCTGACCATGATGGCAGATGTATAATTTGAAAGGGTCCTTTAAATAGTGTGGATTATACCTTGGCAAACATATACTTTCCTAACTCTGGGCAATTTACATTTTTGAAACAAATGGTTAATAAAGTATTGACAAATGTCAAGGGCAGGTTGGCAGTGGTGTATTTAGGATTTGGGCTGCCCTAGGCAGGACGGTGCTCGGGCATCCTCCCCCCCACCCCAATTTAAATTTTCCCCACCCCTTCCTGTGAAGGCCACACTTTGACAGACGCTCACTCACTGACAGACGCATACACTCATTGACAGACACACTCTCATATACACTGACAAACAATGACATACACACACGCACTGTTACTTGAACACACACTGACAAATGCACGCACTCACTGACCGACACATACACACTCACATTCACTCACAGACACACGCACATTCACTCACAGACAGCCAGACACACACAATCACTCACATACACACTGACAGACATACATACACAATCACTTACATACAAACTGACAGCAAGACACACACAATCACTCACATACACACTGGCAGACATACATACACAATCATTCACATACACACTGACAGACATATATACACACACTGACAGCCAGACACACACAATCACTCAGACATACACACTGACAGCCAGACATACACACTGACAGACATACACACACTGACAGCCAGACACTCACAATCACTCAGACATACACGCACTGACAGCCCCCTTCCCCTCCCCAAACATTAACCGGTTACTTTTATTATTATTTTTTTTGTTTAAATCCACCCAGCCTCCCTACCTTTGGGAGTGCTGTGTGGATTTTTTTTTACCTGGGGTCCAGTGGGGCTTTTCACAGGAAGGGATGCAGGCGGGCGGCACTGGTGAGGGAGCAGTGATTAGTGAGCTCTCTGCTCTGCTCCCTTGCTGGCCGCAGAGTGATGCCGGGAGCCGGAATATGGCGTCATATTCCAGCTCCCGCCATCACTCTGCGGCGTGCAGGCATTTGCTACAGGCATTTGGGGGCGGTGTTTTTTGCCACCCCCTGGAAATTGCCGCCCAAGGCAAATGCCTTGTTTGCCTCGCGGCTAATACGTCCCTGCAGGTTGGTGATAGGGAGTGATACAAATTTTGTGTTGGATAGTGATATGGATATATTTAGAGAAACTACTAGCGTTGTTAAAAATGATCAAGGTGAACAATTGGCTAATTTGAGTTCAAAATGTATTTTCTCACAAGGCTTATTTGACTGTTGGCGCATTCAACATGAAGGAGAGAGAGATCACACCTATCATTCGACCATTTATAATATGTATTCTAGTATTGACAGGTTCCTGATTTAATATCTAAAATGTCAGGTCTGACATTTTAGATATTAATTGATCTGATCACGCCCCAGTGGTGATGTATCTAGAGGAATCTTTTTTTGCAGTCAAATGCAAATAGGTTATGGCATCTCAGTGATGACTTGGTTACTGAGCTAGAGAATAAGACACTTGCTGAGTCTACTCTAAATAACTATTTTAGTGATAATTTGACTCCAAATATGCAAATTAGTTCAATGTGGAATGCCCACAAAGCTGTTTTGCGAGGTCATATTATACAGCAGGCTTCATATTTGAAAAAAATTAGATCTAAATATTTAAAAGAATTGGAAAAATAATTATATAATTTAAATTTGGCAAATAAATGTAGCCTTCTTCATCACTTGCTGCTATGATTTCTGACATTAAAAATAAAATGAATGTTCTTCAGTTGGAGTACACAGCCCTGATGTTAAAGAGACTAAAATAATCTTTTTATGCTAACGGCAATAGGGCCTCATCTTTGTTGGCTTCTAAGTTGCGACATGGGCTGTCCTGAGCTAAAATCGAGCATCTAATTGGTGATGATGGCGTGAAAGTTACCCACCGTGTTAAAACTAGTAACATGTTTGCCACTTACAATAAGAAGTTATATAATTTGGCTTTTGACCCTACTACTGTACAGACTACATCTGAAAAAATATGCGTGTTTCTTGACAGGGTCCCATTAAAACAAATTTTGCCTATTAAATTGAATACTCTAAAGTCTCCTATTTCCCAAAATGAAATTTTAGACGCCATTAAGGTGATTCCTGCCGGTAAGGCTCCAGGACGTGATGGTTTCACAATGTCATATTATAAGTCTTTCTCGGGTATCCTTACTCACCATTTGTTTCAACTATTTAACCATTATTGGAATACGAGAGAGATGCCGAGGGAAACCCTTAGTGCCCAAATTATTACTTTGCCCAAACCTGCCCAAACCTGGTAAAGCGTTGAATGCTTTCCTTGATTAATAATGACACAAAAATGTATTCCAAAATATTGGCTGCTCAAATTCTTCCATTGCTAATTAATAATGACCAGGTGGGTTTTGTTGTGAATTGTCAGGCCCCGTATAGAACAAGGCGTTTTATAGAATTTACTGGGAGTTCCTGAGGGAGGTCTTGTTGAGATTTAGTATACCCGATCCTTTCATCAGGGCTGTGTTTGCTCTGTACAGTCATCCAACTGTAAGAGTATAAGCGACTGGATTTGTATCTGAAGATTTCATGTTGTCTAATGGGACTAGAAAGGGTTGCCTGTTGTTGCCACTTTTATTTGTGTTGGCAATGGAGCCCCTGGCAGAAATGATACGCCAGTGTACTGATATCGAGAGCATAGCAATAGGAGATAAAGAACACAAAATAGGCCGATTTGCAGTTGCTTTCTTTGAAAAATCCTGCAACCTCCATTGATCCGCTGATGTCTATCTTGCAAGAATTCTGAGAAATTTCATTTTATAAACTAAACGCTAACAAAACTCAGACTCTGTCTTTTTTTTCTTCAGTGGCATGACTTAGATATTTGGAAAGAACGGTTGGACTTTGACTTGAGAGATTCTTATATATCCTATTTGGGCATCAACTTATGCAAGAACCTGTCAAAGATGCATACTTATAACCTGGCTAAGGTCTGGCCCAAGTTTAGAGCCGACTTAGAAAGGTGGCGTGGCCTCGCAATTTCTTGGCTAGGTAGGATCAATTCGATTAAAATGTCTCTCCTTCCCAAAATATTATATTTCATTAGAGCGATCCCCCTTACTATGCCTTTATCTTTTTTTAGAAAGGTCCATTCTGCCCTGTTGGCATTTATTTGGAATATAAAGCCATGTAGAATCAAAATACTCATTCTACAAAAGCTCAGAAGGTGTGGGGGTATGGGTTTGCCAAACTTTGTCTATTACTATCATGCAACAAATGCGGCAATGACACTTAAATTCAACCTGGATTGTGATTGCCCCCTGTGGCTCGAGATGGAGGCAGCTAAGATTACTCCTCACTCTATTAAAGATATTTTATGGCTGCCCCCTTCTTGACGACTGCGGGTTTTGGATATGTACCCATCCACCAAAGTGGCTGTTAAATCATGGGATATTCTTTATAAGAATATTCGTCCTTCTGCTATCTGGTCCAGGGCTACTCCCTTATCAGTATTGCAACCCTCATTACCTGAGCTGGATGTCGATTATTGGTCTTCACATTTAATCACACACATTAATAACCTATTTTTATCTACTAATTTTATGGCCTTTGACCAATTGAAAAACAAATTTAAGTTAAGAATTTCTGATGCCCACATGCACAAGGAGATGGTGCTGTTGATTAGCAAGCATTTGGGGTTTTCTGACCAGAATCTGAATTTAAGAAAATTGGATATATCAAATTTGGAAAAACTATATCTTTCAGATCCTGGCAGAAAAGGCAACGTCTCCTGGTGTTAGGCCTTTTCTGGCTGGTGAGAGAGGTGCTACAATTGACTATATGTTGAAGTGGGAGAGTGAATTGGGTGGGGTATATACAGTCAAGGAATTGCATGATTTTCTAATGTCATTGAAAGGGATTACACAATGTATTAATAATTTGGAATCACATTTCAAATTAATTTACAGATGGTATTTAACTCTATCTATACTGTTTAAACTAAAATTGGCAAATACTAATGCATGCTGGAGGAAATGAGGTCAGGTAGGCACACTCCATCATATTTTTTGGTACTGTCCCAAACTAAAAAATGTTTGAAGGAAATCCATCAACTGGTTATTTCTATAATCAACCATATTGTACCCCTATCACCGGAACTGTGTATATTTAAGAAATTCCCTGATTACCTGTCAAAAAATAAGACTATCATGTTTGGCCACCTACTCATATCTGCCACCTCTGAAATTCCCTGACACTGGAAGTCAACTACCATACCAACTATTAGCAAAGTTCTTAAATCAGTCTTTGTAATAATTGTGAGCTAGCACTCTTCATACCCTCTGATAATATATCTCTTCTGAAGCATGAATGGGCGGTGTGGGAAGAGAACATTAGACATCAATCATCTCTTTCTGACATATTTTTATAATTATTGACATGTTCATTTTGACTTGTAATATTATTATGACATAGAAAGATAGAAATAAATAAATGTTAAAATGTGGTGTGGTGGGAGGGTCATTCAACGCTGACCTCGAACGGTAAGGAGCAAGGTAAGGGGAGTGCCTTAAAGGACCACTCTAGTGCCAGGAAAACATACTCGTTTTCCTGGCACTAGAGTACCCTGAGGGTGCCCCCACCCTCAGGGACCCCCTCCCGCCGGGCTCTGGAGAGAGGAAGGGGTTAAACTTACCTCTTTTTCCAGCACCGGGCGGGGAGCTTTCCTCCTCCTCTCCATCTTGATCGCGACGTCATCGGCTGAATGCGCATGCGCGGCAGGAGCCGCGCTCGCATTCAGCCGGTCGCATAGGAAAGCATTTACAATGCTTTCCTATGGACGCTTGCGTGCTCTCACTGTGATTTTCACAGTGAGAAGCACGCAAGCGCCTCTAGCGGCTGTCAATGAGACAGCCACTAGAGGATTTGGAGGCTGGATTAACCCTCATTATAAACATAGCAGTTTCTCTGAAACTGCTATGTTTATAAAAAAAAGGGTTAATCCTAGAGGGACCTGGCACCCAGACCACTTCATTAAGCTGAAGTCGTCTGGGTGCCTAGAGTGGTCCTTTAAGTAGGCTAGGCGTAGCAATCCAGCACCTCCCACAAATCCAGGCAAAATTGCCTTAATACATATAACTAAATATATATATATATATATATATATATATATATATAGAGAGAGAGAGAGAGAGAGAGAGAGAGAGAGAGAGCAAGAGAGAGAGATTATTGGATATTTATTTAGTTTATATATATATATATATATATATATATAACACTAAATAAATATCTAATAATAGTATCAATTTAATATGTTTAAACCACCACCAGAAATTATTCTAATCTGTTTAAAAAAACAGACGTTTAAAATTATTTATCTACAAACATTTTCAGAAACTGTAATGGTGATTGTAGCTAAATCATTTTGAAATCTCTTGTTTTTTTAAAAGGTTATGATCATTTGAAAAGCTTTTTTCAAAAATATTAACTTGAGGACATTGCTAGAAATACGTGAACATGTTTCACTGATCAAGTATTTTAGTATGCTTACTTAGTGGTAAAATTCCCATTTTCAATAAATCACTAGAAGTAAAGGAGTTCATTATCAAGGAATTGCTAAACAATATATAAAAGTAACAAGCATCATATATTAAAATTCTTTAAGGGGAGAATGAAGTGTGTGTCGGAGAGTGTGTATATATACAAGGAAAGTGAACTTTAACTATACTGCACTTTTAATTGAGTTCATCTACTGACCGCACATTATCTTGTCTATAAAACAACTAATAAATGTAATCTTTCATTCTTTTTTGTTGTTTGAACAGGGGAACTAACGGTAAAAGAGCCATCATCTCTTGACTTTGAAGTCAGAAACAAAATTAATCTGGTTGTCTCAGCTGAAACGAGTACATTTGTGACTTACTGCAGAGTGAGAATTTCCATTCAGGACATTAATGACAGTCCACCGGTATTTGAAAAAAGCCATCACATAGTATCAGTGCTGGAAGGCCAAGCATACAACATATTTATAACCCAGGTAATAACTGTTGCTTTTATTTTAAGAATTGATTTTACAGTATTTCAAAGATATCCATTCCATAATGAGAAAAACATTGTAATATTTCATGTCATTTGGTTTTTTGTTTGAGGAATACATTATAATGGGAGCAAGTGTTAATTGCCCTCTAGGCCACTAGCATATATGGTTTGTGGGGTGCAGCCTCACACAATTGTTTTGTGGATTAAAGGGACACTGGAAATGCCATAACCATTTTACTGTGCTGAAGTGGTTAAGGTGACAGTAGTAAACCCCATTTTAAATGGCCAAAACATTTTAGAACAGTTTGACTTCTTATCTTGGACCCCTACCTCATTTTTCTCTCCTTAGCTAAACCATGTAGTGAATTCTACATTCTTGCAACATTTGGTTACATCACGAAACAGTGATTTTTGGTAAATTGCTAATTATTGGCCGAAATAGCAAGACAGAAATGTAGTTGAGTTGGAAATAGTTTTCCAGTGCTGCCATTTTGGCCTGAAATTTGCAGTTTGTTTTGTAATTGTTTGATTAATAAACCTAAATATTAATTTTCTATATTTCAGCTAAGATGAATTTGTATTTATCTAACGGCATTTAGATTGAGTGTACCAGCATGTTGGGAGCATTGTTTTATATCTTATTATTTTTTATTTTACTAATATATATTTTTTAAATGTTATTTAAATCGGAAACAATATCAAAATCTGAAAAAAAAAAAATTAAAATGTACTGTTGCTGAGTTTTAAAAATTGTAGTATCATCCTGTCATTGACATCAGTATTAGAAACGCTAACTGACCAGTAGGAAAGTACCAGCACTGACATCATAGTATGTGGGCATATACAACATTGATTTGTTCAACATTAAGCTTAAAGGACCACTCTAGGCACCCAGACCACTTCAGCTTAATGAAGTGGTCTGGGTGCCTGGTCCTTCTAGGATTAACCAATTTTTTCATAAACATAGCAGTTTCAGAGAAACTGCTATGTTTGTGAATAGGTTAAGCCTTCCCCTATTTCCTCTAGTGGCTGTCACATTGACAGCCGCTAGAGGCGCTTGCGTGATTCTCACTGTGATTTTCACAGTGAGAGCACGCAAGCGTCCATAGGAAAGCATTATGAATGCTTTCCTATGTGACCGGCTGAATGCGCGCACAGCTCGTGCCGCGCGTGCGCATTCAGCCGACGGGGAGGAGAAGAGGAGGATCGGAGGAGGACAGCTCTCCGCCCACCGCTGGAAAAAGGTAAGTTTTAAACACTTTCCCCTTTCCAGAGCCCGGCGGGAGTGGGTCCCTGAGGGTGGGGGCAACCTCAGGGCACTCTAGTGCCAGGAAAACGAGTATGTTTTCCTGGCACTAGAGTGGTCCTTTAATAAAATGGAAGCTTTTCGCAGAAATACTACTCCAAAATAACATGTACCATCTGGTATATCTGACCAGTTACCTGTCAGCAGAAAAAACTCTCCATAGGAAACCACAAAAGGCACAATGCTATTGCACAGATGATTTTTCCCAGCCATAAAAATCCTTTTTATTGGAGGATATCTTATGTTTAGTAGAACAACATGTAACGTCTCCTTAGCTGCGTGCTATAGGTTAGGCCACCAGGCCAGCAGCTTTCCCACCATCACCTTCTGTACAGCTGATGAGAGATTTAAAAAAAAACACACCATGTTTCACACAACATGCTTTCCTGGCTTCTCGGCGGTGGGGACTCTCCGCCTCCTTTGCCCGTCATCGGCTGAATGCGTATGCGCGGCAAGATCCGTTCGCGCATTCAGCCAGTTCCTAGGAAAGCATTCTCAATCACAGTGAAAATCACAGTGAGAAGCGTGGAAGCGCCTCTAGCGGCTGTCAATGAGACAGCCACTAGAGGCTGTATTAACCCATAGGTAAACATAGCAGTTTCTCATAGCTATGTTTACAGCAGAAAGGGTTAATCCTAGATGGACTTGGCACCTAGACCACTTCATTGAGCTGAAGTTGTCTGGGTGCCTATAGTGGTCATTTAATGAAACATATATGAAATTCATAAATAAATAAAGTGTTTCACTAAAACTTGAAAACTCTCTCTCTCTCTCTCTCTCTCTCTCTCTCTCTATATATATATATATATATATATATATATATTTAGAACAACTTTCCTTGCACTCAAGCTCAATGTTCTTTGTGAAATAGCCTATAGGCTCGCCGGGTGCCAGTCCTTGTAGGGATATTCATGTAAGTAAATTAGAAATGTAGGCTGCACTCACGGTCTTTAAATTCAATGGTGTTTTATTCAAATAGCAGATCGACGTTTCGGTCCGGAAGGTTGATCTGTTATTTGAATAAAACACCATTGAATTTAAAGACCGTGAGTGCAGCCTACATTTCTAATTTACTTATATTTATATACATATATTACATAAAGTACACCCAGTACATCACATTTTTATTGTGTCTTGCTATGGACGGGCAATATTCTCATGTATCAACATGACTAAATAAATTTCTCCCTCTCTCTCTGGCTTTTATTCACTAAGCACAGAAGTGTAGGGAGCTGAAAACATAATATTAAGATTTAGGCAACAACTGATTTGGAAAACATTTCAGCTTTGTCAGTATGGTAGCTTTGCTATTTTAGACAAAAATTTTCAGTTGAATTCAGTTCACTTACATGAATGAACCCTGTTTCCATCAGAAGAGGTTAAACAATTTACTAAAGATGGTCTCATTATCCTGGACTGATATGCAATTCACAGCTCTATTTCCAATATATTTCTCTCTGTTTTATTTTTTTCCCCTCTAATTCGTTCTTCCTTTCTACCTCTCCCTTTGTTCTCAAACTTTATTTCTTAACCAGCTTCTTGGAGAGAGCAGTGCTTATTTTATTCAATACACATTTAACGTTCACGTTTATTAAGTGATGAAATATAAACTACTGTTCTTTAAATAAATGTTCCCAATAAATTTCAGAGAACATCTAGTTTTATAGAATTAGAAGGGCAGAAATGTTATGAATGCTCTGAGTTTTAAACTACATGATAACTTATTAATTTCTCTTTTATATTTATATATTTCCAGAAAGAGCAAACCATTATAAAAAAAAAGTGTGGTTACAATACAATCACTTTCAAAAGCTTGAAATCTCAGATACAATATGCACTCTGCTGCCTTGGTGCATTTGCAAATGCATTAAACATATACTAATACATTCCACTAAGTATGCTTTCTTGTGATTTGTGTACAAGTGTTGGCAAATATACTCCTAGAATGATTCTAAATTGTGATATAACTTAATCTGTTTTTATCCATTTGAGGTTTTTGCTGCAGACGCAGACAGTGGAATAAATGGACAGATAGATTACTCAATCATAGGAGGCAATGAAAATACAGCTTTCGTTATTGATCCACAGCATGGCATTCTCTCAACAAATGCAATTCTTGATCGAGAAATTAAATCCTCCTACAGGTAAGTCAAAACATGTGTTGTATATTTATATTTGCATACATTGAGCACTTCAGACATATAGAGCTCTGCAGGTTGTTCAAGTACTTTATGTAAGAAAAGTGCACCTTCTTTTTTCATTTTTATAAAAGTGATAATATAAATAGAAATCAGTACTATAAATTAGCCTTGTTGTTACACCTCCCTATCAGTCGGCTGTCAGTCAGATAGCCGGCCCTTTTACTTCCTGGTAGCTTAACTCTATTGAGCCCAGAGCACCTGCTTTCCAAAGACTTCTCAATGAGCTGTAATACAGCACATCAAGAGGTCTGTGATTGGACAGCAACACAAACTGTAGGGAAGAAGGGAACTGCTTGTGATAGCTGCAGATACCAGATCAGCAGCTACTGATAGCCAAGATGTTATATTCCCCAATAAAAACATTCAAAACAAATCAAGTGCATATTTTCTTTGAAAGGTATAATTAAAAGCTGATTTTGTTTTAATTGAGTGTTCATTTAAATTAGTATTCATTTTATTATATTTTAATCCAGATTTTCCAGATCATTTTCCCACAGTGGACAAACAGAACATGTTTTAGGGACATCCTTGAGTCATTATTGATTATTAGCCATTGCTTTACTCTGATTTTGTGCCTACAGGTATGACATGTGGATCTCAGTGTGTACATTATTTATGAACCACTATCTTGAAAATGACACATTTTACACATTTCACAAAGCTAGTCTAGATTTTCAAAAAGTGAATATAGTATGATTTCTGTGTGAATGGACAATTCAAAAGGCATGAATCATACTGAGGAACTCTAGAACAAAGAGTCTTATTGTTTAATCGGAGACTTTTAAAATTATATTATTTGGCAAAATGAAACTTTAGTATTTATTTAAAGGTGCATTTGTATTATTTGGTAAATATTTTTGTGTTTGTCTGTTTAGGACAAATCTGATATCTAACATTAGAGGCTTACAGAAATAGAAATTAAAGTATTCATTAGGTTAACACCTAATATTTTATATGAAAGACTTGAATAGACTGTCACTGTACTTCAAAACATATGTATAACTGATTGACCCATTTTCACACTGGTTTGTTTGATTTGTTTTCTTAATCATTATTTTTTAAAGAAAAATGAAGATGAGCAAAACTGCCATACGGCTCAAATTTGGCAGCCTCATTTTTTATTATTTTTTGTAGGCGAAATCTAGAGCTGAATATCCAACTGGCATGTAAAGGATGGGGAAATAAAAAACAAAATAAACCACACTTCACATGCATTCACACACCACAAACATTAACTGACAATGAACAGGCTACATCCACAAACAAAATGTATGTCACTATATATGCCTGTATACTCTGTGTATATGCATGTACACACTGTATTTATGCACTTGCACAGTACACTCATGCATTTAGAAATATGTTAAAACTAAAAGCAAATGTGTACCTATACACCCATTGACACACTGTACGCACATTCACATTCATCTCACTGAATAATTTAAATATATATATATATATTTGTGGTCAGAAACATATTAGTAATATATGTATATCGGGTTAATGCAAAATTGGTTGAGGTGGGCCTAGACAACGTACGGGTAGGCCTGTAATAAAAGGTGTTAATAAAGGTATTAATAAGTAAAGCATGTGGTGTGAGGTGGGTGGGATGACCTGAATGAGAATGGCCCTGATTAGAGGGTAATTAGGGTTTTTATAGGATAAGATAGATTCAAACTCCTCCCACAAATACAGTCCTATGGCCTTAAGACTTGTGGTCGGAAACATATTAGTAATATATGTAAATCAGGTTAATGCAAAGTTGGTTGGGGTGTGCCGTAACCAGGGTAGGCCTGTAATAAAAGAGGGCAAAAAGGTACCAGAGTAGAACACACTTTATTGCATCAAATTTACAATGCCAAACTTTTAAAAGCTCTCCTCATTTCTTTTTCGGGATGAGGTATAGAAAGATTGTAGACTGAGGATTTTCATCTCCCCAATCTTTTAATGATATGCACTGGAGTATCAGTGCTGGAAGAGGCTTAAGCTGCCCCTATTCTAATTGAATGACCTGAAAAAGAGCACGGGTTGAAACACAATCTTAGTAGTAGTGTTTTGATGTAGAATATGAATTTAGCCATAGTCAGAGGGATTCCTTGCAGTGAGAACGTTCAGGAGGAACTTAGATGACATAAAGTACCAAATGGTAAATATTCCGGGTACAGTCTATAATTCTCATTGACCAGAGTTTAAACACTCGAATATCAAGGAGAACAAATGAAATACCAGCCAACTGAACATGAAACATGACTAACTGTAATTCAAGCGAATGCAGAGCAGTTTGTGAAACATACAAAATTTAACGGCCAAGTGCTGAACAATTATACTCGGTAAATTAAGTTATGCGAACGTTCGGTTGCTAGAACATATGGAGACCATACAAAGTAATACGAAAGCCTGGTTACAGCAAAACGCCGATAAAGGCACAAAAGCTCTTATGATAAGCTGAACACGGTATGTATGGATCCGAAATAGCAAGAACCCCAACAGCGGGCGTACGGGAGAAAGCCTCTCGTTAGCTGAGAAGACCGCGAAACAGGAAGCTGGAATCGGACCGGAAATGAGACTCCGATGCCGTTAGAGTCAGCTGTTAGCCCGGAGCAGTTGAATCTCGTGGCTGAAGGTGAGTACTGGAAAAAAATTTGGGTGGGAAGAGCCGAACTGAAGTCCACGTGGTAACCATGGTAACGTATCACCTAAATACACACATATTGCCATAGTACACACAAACATATATTTTGTAAGAATTAGGCGCCTGCAGGTTCCTTAGATCTGAGTCTGGCTCTGCTTCTGTGACAACATTATAATAGAGGTATCTGACATACCTGTGTAGCATCTCAATGTATTGCTAAATAATGGAAAAACTGTTCTGATCACCTTGGACTTCTTACAAAAAATTGCCTGTTTGTGTTTAACTGGCATAACTCTCTGTATATAATAAGACACATTGTGCATGTACAGGGGTGCATAATAGAACATACTGATCATATGCAGATGTGCACAGTACGACGCATTGATTTTGCACAGGTGTGAATTATAGGACACAGTGCACTAGTTCAGTTGCACACAATAAGCTACAGTATGCATGTGCACAGAGGTACTTCTATTTTAACATTATCAAAATATTTTAACATTACCAAAACAATATAAAAATTAAGTTCATTCCACCCTGCCTTTTGCAAACAAACAGCTAAAATCCAGAAATGATGGACATTTGGTTGGATTAAATTTGCAGATAGTCAATTTCCAATGCTATTAAAAACAATCTATCATTAAAAAGCTGAAATTCACACAATTGTATTTATTAATTTATTTATGAAATGTATATTATTTTACAATGTTTTATTTAAAACATTTTTCAGCTAGTTGCTTGACAATTGGTAAATGTTGCATATTTTTGGAGACAAATCTGGAAAGCAGAATAATTTATTTTGTGAATTTGATTTGTACTGGTTTTGTTCAGACTGAATGCTTTTGAGATTTGTTGTTTGATAAATATACAAATCCTATATATGAATTTATTTTCATGTGATAATTATTGTTGTTAAAATAGTCACTGGATGGACCTGAATGAGATATTCCTTTGATGATACTTTGGTGTAAATTACAGAATTCCAAACAGATTGGTTTCTAGGAAATATGTGAATGGAAAATCTGTTTGAAATTTGGTTATTTCAAGCAAAATTGCTAATAAGCACCACTTTTGTACTTTAGTTTGTAATCCTGAGGTTATAGGGGTTTTTTTTTTGTCCCTAATTTAAACATATATTTGTCCCAAACTACATGATGGAATCTTGTGATAACCTCAAATAACCTACTTTAATAGATAGTAAGACTAACGTTACCCAATTTGTGTGGCTAAATGTACTATATATGTGTCAGGAACATAAAACCACACTTAACAAAGGGTCAATTTTGGGTTTACTTTTTATGTATTACATAAACACTAGTTACATACTTGTGTTCAAATGGCCAGAACAAACTAGAAATGTAATATAGGATATGAAAAAAAGGTTTATGATTATAAAAAGTATTCCAATGTCTTAAGAAAATACAAATTAAACAAACCAAGGCTTTGGATATATCATGTTCATATGTCTTTGGTTCCCAGTACTCTCCATTTTAAACATTAAGGAAAGCTTACAAGTGAAAGCATTATATGTATAATATAGCAAGGGATCTTCAGCCATTCATCACAAGGGGAGCATGAACACTTTGCAAGATGTGCAACAGTCCATTAGTAACCGTTACTAAATTGTCCAACATTTGTTATTTTTTGAAATGTGTTTAAAATTCAGAGGTGCTGTTCTAGAAATAACAAGTCATTAATTATTGTGCTCAAAAAACACTTAAGAGAGCATTGGATCCTTCATTTTGGCCTCCATCCATATTCATACAGTGCTATAACAATAAATCATAAGTAAAGTTTTAGAACAAAAGCATGTTCCTGACTTAAAGAATGAGTTAGCACCACTAACCACGGTCTTAAAGCCTAGTTGTTTTACACTAAAGTTTCCACATTTTCTTGTTGATTGGGTTCCATGAAAGATCAATTGTTCCCACCAAGGTTTAGACTACAACATTTTGCACCATTAGTGTTAGCAGCCCGTCAATCACAACACTGAGCTATTTTTGGAAGAAAGATGTTCAAGTGTTGGGTTTTTACTTTACAGAACACAGATTGCTTTCAGGACTCTGTTTCAAACTGAGATGCAAGTATTTTTAAGAGCAGGCAATGGGGACATAAAGAAAGCTGGTGTTGATAAAATTTGGCAAGGATGATCTTCATATTGATACCCACTAGTGGGTGAACATTTGTTCTGATGTGACCTCTCACTTCCAGCTGTAGAAAACTGTCAGGTATTAATGTTGTTTCCCAGAAATTTGAATATGTCCCTTGGCAATAAAATGGAAGAAACATTTTTCTATTAAGCTCCCAATCATCTTCCAAATAAATAATTGGCAAAATAATCTTAAATAAGGCATTCAGATGCTAGCATATGTTTTAAAACAGTTTATGAGCTTTGTGAAAAAAAATAGTGCATAAACGTCTACACATATTATTGTTCAGTTACATATTTTTTTAATCAAAACCTGATCAGAAAATAAAAAAATAAAATTACTTGCGCGTATTATGTTGGTCATCATGCACTGTGTCCAGTTAAAGAGGTAGAGGGAAGATTTATCTCTGATAACTCGCTGTTGAACTTGACTAGACAATTTTCTGCAGTAAACTAATTAACTTATCTGAGAATCTCCAGTCCCCTTCTTTGCCAACTTTCTCTAATTCCAGTCCCCCTCTTTCCCTTTTTTTATCTCAATGTCCTCAATTTCCCATCCTGTCTTTTTTGCTATTCTTGCTCTGGAAGAACTGCGCTCTAAGGTACTAGAACTGCTGCTAAATTTGCTGGTAAAAGCTGTCACCTGGGCTGATGTGTTTCTGTAGTGATATTTTGCGACATAAAAATTTAGTAAAAAGCATTCCTGGGAGGCTTCATGATTGATGGCTGGATAACTTGTTGGCAGATAACAAGTGTCACCTTAGAAGGCATTGAATGCTATAGGTGCCAGAGGAGAGGATTTCTTGTATTAGATTAAAAGGATTAAAACAAACCCGTTTTCCTGGCATTATAGGCTCCTGGTGTGCCCCCCCACCCCCCACCCCACGTCACTAAAAAAGGGTTAAAATCCCTTCAGATGCTCACCTGAATTCAGTGCCGATATCTCTCAGTGCTGGGTCAGGCTCCACCCACACTGCTCCCCCACTGATGTCAATTGACAGAGGAGACCGAATGTGCATGCGCGGCAATGGCCACGCGCGCATTAGACCTCCCCATAGGATAGCATTATTCAATGCTTTCCTATGGGGAAAATCTGACACTGGAGGTCACAGCACCCAATTAGCTGAAGTGGTCTGGGTGCCTACAGTGTCCCTTTAGTTTCACTGAAACTGAGACAGTGTTAATGCTTTTATATTGCAATTATTCATCTGCTCATGAAACACAACACGGGTGCTTGAGTTTTAATTCATCCACACAGATTCTGTGCCGTAAGGACTTACAAATAAATATTGCCATTCATCCACACAGATTTTGTGCCGTAAGGACTTACAAATAAATATTGCCATTTTCTTTAAGCAGAGATGAAGACTGAAGAATCAGAGGACAATGCCAAATAGGTTTGCCTCTTAATAATAATAAAAAAACTGATACTTAAATTAACAAAATGATGGTTTCTTGTCGTATTCATGCTTTTGTATACATGCACTGACCATTTTTTTTCTAACAGGTTAGGTCTTCAGGCATCTGACCGAGGGTCTCCTAGTCTTTCTGCAACAAGTGAAGTGTTAGTACTAGTTTCGGATATTAATGATAATGCTCCAACAATTCCACCTTTAGAAACTGTGTCAGTTGCTGAAGGTAAGCAACATTATCAAATGTTTTGAGCTTGATGACATATATTTGCTTAAACAAATTGCAGCTTGTGCTTTCTTTTGACCCCAAAAGGTTAAAATGACAAACATGGTTTGGTTCTTTGGGGTAATTTTAAAACCAATCTATAACACATTGTGTTATTTGGATGAAATTGCAAAGAATGTTGTACAGGAAAAAGAGATAACAATCAAAAGTTCATGGACCATTTTACAGCTGACTTAAAGGACCACTCTAGGCACCCAGACCACTTCAGCTTAATGAGGTGGTCTGGGTGCCAGGTCCTTCTAGGGTTAACCCATTTTTTCATAAACATAGCAGTTTCAGAGAAACTGCTATGTTTATAAATTGGTTAAGCTTTCCCCCAAATCCTCTAGTGGCTGTCTCATTGACAGCCGCTAGAGGCGCTTGCGTGATTCTCACTGTGAAAATCACAGTGAGAGCATGCAAGCGTCCATAGGAAAGCATTATGAATGCTTTCCTATGTGACCGGCTGAATGCGCGCGCAGCTCTTGCCGCGCGTGCGCATTCAGTCGACGGGGAGGAGAAGAGGAGGATCGGAGGAGGAGAGCTCTCCGCCCACCGCTGGAAAAGGTACGTTTTAAACACTTTCCCCTTTCCAGAGCCGGGCGGGAGGGGGTCCCTGAGGGTGGGGGCACCCTCAGGGCACTCTAGTGCCAGGAAAACGAGTGTTTTCCTGGCACTAGAGTGGTCCTTTAAACATTTTTTAAAAATGATAAAGTTAAAGAGGGCCTAATTTGTGATACACAGTCATTTCACAATGTTGAGTTTGATATACTGATATCATAAGGGTAACAGTTAAGAAACTAGAGCTTTTAAATCTTTGTTTGTTTTTTTACCTTTTATGAGACCCACGGAGGGGGAGGACCTATATACCTAGAGACAGGGACTCTAAAGGGTTTGGAAAATAAACCTGTATTCCTAGCACTTTAGTGTTTCTTTAAGGTGAGTTTACATACACTGCACATGTCATGAAGCTAGAGTATGCGATTTAGGTGTTAATTTTTCTCATGCCCAAACACTATTTTAAGGTATTGGATAATTGTCAGAAAAGTGTTTTCAAAGCGTTCAAGTTTCTGTTAAAGTATAATAACTCTTATGATCACTTCAACATCATTAACGGCTTGTCAGAAGCTGTGAATGCATTGATAAATATCAAATAAATAGCCAATAATATTCCATTATTTGCTGAATAATTAAGCATATATAAAGTATCTCCATAATTGTAATACATTTTTTAAACATTTTATTAAATGTGTATCCCTTATATAGTGTAACATGTGTATCAATTATACACATTGATTGGAAGCAATACAAACTGAAACTATAAGAAAAGGAAACAAAAAATAACAAGGAGTCTTAAGAGAAAGAAAACCTAGAAACAGGTAGTGCCTACCTAAACCATCTAACCCTAGGGTCACTAATAAAACTAAAACTAACAACAAAACAAAAAAGTGCTACCCCTAGTGATAAATACACACGAAGTGAGTTAGAACAGCACTAGCTGTTATTATTAATTATTATTATTTTATTATTTATATAGCGCCAGCAAATTCCGTAGCGCTGATGGTTAGATGGTTTAGGTAGGCACCACGTTCCTGAGGTATCAAGGGATAGTCTGTGTATTTGCTTTTTGGTCCTCTCCTTGCCCCCCCCCCCTTTTTCTTGACCTCCTTTTTTTATTTTGTTCTATTTGCTCTGTCCTCCATGGCTTGACCTCTCTGGTAGGGCCATACTCTAGGCATGTTCAACATTTTTAGGGGTTTATCTACCTTATGGTGACCTATATGGGTTTACAAATCAGAGAACTAGAGAGAGTTTATTGCTATTCTTATACCCTTTAAGAATGAATTAGAGGGCTGACCACTGATTATCATATACCTGTTACCTCCCTGTTGGGTACCATATCTCCCCTTTTCCCCTTGTCTTGTCCTTATTAATACAAGGTTTCCTGGTGGCTTGTAGCTACCCTGTTTACAAGTGGATTAGTATTATAGTTTCTTTGGGACCTCCATCTCCCCTGGGTCTTTGGGTACATTTTTCTAAGGCTTATTGGTACCCCTAACCCCTATATTTAATAAAGGGTATTTTAATATTGTTACTACAGCTTTCCCTCCTTTAAGGTTTTCTGTCTCTTCAGACTTGTTCTTTTTCGTATCCTTTAATTGAACCAGGGTTACCCCCTTTTTTCTGGAAAAACAGTTTCAGGTGACCTCCTAAGGTCTTTGTCTCGCGACCACTGTTTGGGCAGCGGACTAACATCCTTAACTTTATTTTTCTGTTTTGAAACTATAAGAAATCAATTATTTTAAATGTCAATGATGTCACAACCCAGCAGGCTCATTAATTTGCACACTGGGAGAGAGAGCACTGCTTCAGAGGCACAGATCTCCACTCACATGTCTCGATCATTAGGGAAGAGATTCACTTCCTTACCAGAACCATGTCTGGATTCAGTCACGAGGGATGCATTAATCTCTGGTAGCTGGATTATATCCATGTACAATGAAAATATTCATATTCAGTCACCATAGCTGAGCTTTCTGTGATAATCGAAACCAGCTCCAGAATGGCCTGCACAAGAATAATCCAACATGTCTGTAAACAAAGTGGTACAAAACAGGACGAATACGAAAGAGAAAAGAGGAAATTTAGTAATCAGAAGGGAAATGTAAGGTTATTGTAAAGAAATTAAAATTGGTAAGGTACCAAAATGTCTCAAAATAAACTGCAATTTTACGTTGATAAAATATTATGGTGTAGCATGAAAGACCTAGAATAATTATTGAGATTTATGAAAATGATCAACAACGCGATCATTTTAGACTTGCAATCAGTATATTTGTTTGTGGTACTGTGGTACAAATGTTACATAGAACACAAAGGATATAACGTGTATTTATTTATTTTACTATATCTAGTAAAAAGTAAATGTTCTCATATGAATGCATGTCTAATAAAAGAAAGAAAATAGAACTGTAACTAGCACAAAGTCAAATTAAGGCTATTTGGTTCAGTCCAAATGCCTTTCATACCATCCAGAATCACACCCATTTCACATATTTTCCTATTGTTAATATTTTGTTTTATATGGATGTTATAACAATGGAAACACATAGTTAGAATAGTTGGGATGCTATTTGTTGAAGAAAAGGGTAGATCATTTTTCTAATTGAGATATTCGTAAGAGGAAATTCCAGTAAATCATTTGAGATGATTAGACTAGAACAACCTATTCCTGGCCTGTGAATCCTTAGTCCATCAACACTCATTTTTAATATTATGTGCTATTGAAAGAGTAATTAACTCAAGCCATGTGTACAAAAGTAAGCATTTTGCTTCATTTTCCATCATGTCCTGTCTATTTCCCCAGCCTTGTGTTTCTGACTTACATGCTATTATCTGTACATGGTAGTTTCTTCCCAGTGGATTAAGTGACCAGACCACTGTATTTTATCCACAGTGTTAGTGCTGACACTTGTACATGTGTAGAAATATACAGTGTGTGTGTGTGTGTGTGTGTGTCTTTCCTATCCAAAGAGTAGTCACTCACAGCTATTCTGTGTAAAATTAAAGAACTATAATGACATATCTCATTAGTCCATTTAATAGAATATACTGATAAGTGAAGCAAATTGACTATAACCTTTTGATATGCAGTCATACTGAATGCTTTTGTTGTCTGAGTATAACTATTGACTTTGCAGTTGGATCTAGGAAGTTGTAGTGTAAGAATTATTCATAATGATTTTTTAAAAAGTGGGTGGGGGGAAGTCTATTTGTTATCTATGACCCAGACTCTTTTTATGTGCCACCATCTCACAAAAGTCTTCATGTCTCAATGAAGGCTTCTGATTGGTAAGCAAGGAAAGCTGTGATGGTTTTCATACCATACATATATTTGATCCTGGAGATCCAGTGCAACATGGTATTAGCAGCAATTAGAAAGTATCTAGTGAAAGACATCTTCAGTTTAGCTATGGGCACCTGTAAAGGAATGCCATAGTGTTAGGAATACAAATGTGTATTCCTCACGCTATAATGTCCCTGTCCCTATTTCTCTAGGTCCACCACCATAGAATAAAAGGTTAAAAACCCTTATAACATTTACCGATTTCCAGCATTGAGGCTCCCTTGGTGCTGGCTGGCTCCCCGCCTCCCAAGATGTCATGCCGATCAGGCAGGGCCGTCTTTAAAGCGGGGCAAATGGGGCAGCTGCCCCGGGCCCAGTTACTTCTGAGGGGTCCAAAGCAGCTATTTTTATTTGCCCCGTGGGCCCGCTGGTGCTGTGGCTGCACCAGGAGCCCACACGCTAAGAGGACCCAGTCGGGCGCTGTGGCCTCTTAAAAGCGCGGCCGGGCCCCCTTGTTTTACGGCAGAAGGCTGGGAGGAAGTGACTGCCGTGACTCACTTCTTCCCAGATAGAGTGAAGCCGCGCGGGAGGAAGGAGGAGGAGGCAGTCAGGAGGGGGCTGTCAGAGCCTTACACTCCCAACTACCTCAGCCTGCAACTGGACCCCAGGAAACCACCCTCCTGTATCCATAAAGTAGGGCTGTATCCAAAAATGTAAACTTTGCGTGTGTGTCAGTATGTATGTGTGTGTTTGTGTGTGTCTTGGTATATCTGTGTCTGTCTTGGTGTGTCTGTGTGTGTGTCAGTATGTCTGTCAGTGTGGTAGTATGTCTGTCTGTGTTTATCAGTGTGGCCGTATGTCTGTCTGTGTTTATCAGTATGTCTGTCTGTGTGTGTGTGTGTGTGTCTGTCAGGGTGTCTGTGTATTACTATGTCTGTATGTCTCTGTGCGTGTCAGTATGTCTGTGCGTGTGTGCGTCTGTCGGTGTGTGTCACTATGTCTGTGTGTGTGTCATTATGTCTGTCAGGGTGTCTGTGTGTCACTTTGTCTGTGTGTCTCTGTGTGTGTCAGTATGTCTCTGTGCGTGTCAGTATGTCTGTCAGTGTGTGTGTGCATCAGTGTGTGTCACTATGTCAGTGTGTATATCTGTGTATCTGTATTTAGTATATCTATGTTTCTCTATGTGGTCTGTGTGTATCTGTATCTGCAGATGTGTCAGGTTGTGTATCTGCGTGTCTGTATGTGTGTATCTGTATGTTATCATTGTATGTATTTGTGTATCTGTATGTTGTCAGTGTGTGTACCTGCATGTATATATCTGTGTGTGCATCTTTATATAGTCAGTGTTTTTATCTGTGTATCTGCATGTGTGTCCGTAAATGCATCAGTGTGTCTGAGTATCCATATGTGTCAGTATTTGTATATATGTCTATGTATGTGTTTCAGGTTGTGTATCTGTGTGTCTGTATGTGTTAGTGTGTGTATCTGTCAGTCTGTATATGCCTGTGTGTTAGTGTGAGTGTCAGTATTTACATCTGTGTATCTGCATGTGTTTCAGTGTGTGTATGTGTATCACAGTGTGTGTGGCAGTGTATGTGTGCATATGCATACATCTCATCATCATTCAAATCGCCAACACTACACACAAGTACACCCCTGCATTCAAACTTCAGAATTACATACAAACACAGTCCTGCATTTAAACGTCAACAATACATACAAATGCACCTTTGTGTTAAACACCAAAAATATATCTAAACACATCCCAGCATTAAAAAAACCCAAAAAACTACACATAGATGCATGCTTGCATTCAAACACCAACACAGATTTTTTTTTCTAACAGTATTGAATGATTTGAAAAGCTTATTACATCAAGGCCTATGTAAGCCAGACTATCAGCCGCACAAACAACACTAAATGAGAATTCTAACTAGAGTTTGGTTAAATTTAAGATTTTTAAATATGTAATTAAAGGTGCTGCTTAAACCTATTTATATGAAAATATAAGAAAATTGCAGATGTTCTGCTGTTATTGTCTTTTTATTATTTATATTATTTCACAGATGTTGCTCCCGGATACACTGTAACTCGTGTGTCAGCTAATGATGTGGATCTACAGCCTGTGTTACTATACAGTTTTACAAAAGATGGCAATCCTGGACAGAAATTTGCTATTGATAGACACACCGGGGTGGTAACACTTATTGATCCGTTGGATTATGAGGAAACATCTCAGTATAATCTAAGGATTCAGACTTCAGATTTGATACACCAGTCAGAAGCTGAGCTCACTATCAAGGTTTTGGATGTAAATGACAATCCACCAGTATTTACACAAGATTCATATAAGGTAACTATTACTAACCATGGATCTGATTTAACGTTCTCTGTTCTTTGATTCTATTATGAAAATCACCCCCTATTTTTCTTTTGTTTTGCTCTCTTTACTTTTCCCTTTCGGACTCCCTCCTTTCCCACCCATCCCACCTATAATCCCACCCAACCCAAACATCCCACCTATACCCATGTTGAAAATATATTGTACAGGAATGCATGGTATATAAAATCAAAGCACAGTTAACCATAACAGTAACACAGTAGTTGTTCATAAATGTGTACATTTCATCTTTTAACCCCTTAAGGACACAGCTTCAGAAGCTTGTCTTACGCTTAATGACACAAGCAATTTTTGCATTTTCTTGCTGTATGCGTTCAACTTCAATTTGCATCTCTCTCGTTTATTGCACCGACGCATATTATATACTGTTTTTTTAGAGGACAGAAAGGGCTTTAATTTGATGTAACATATATATATATATATATATATATATATATATATATATATATATATATATATATATATAAATGCTTATTTATTATTAAAAAAATGCAGAAAAATGCAAAAAAAAAGAAACATTTTGTGTTTTTTGTACAGTTTTTGCAATAATAATGTGTGCCTAATTAGTGCAGGTTAAAGAAAGTAATTAAAAATAAATTCATTTAGTTGTTCTGATTTACAGAATATATAATGTGTCTGGGATTTTCAGTTTTTTTTGGTAGTTACAGGTCACAAAGCACAAGCAGTAAAATACACTTTTAATATGGAGCGATTTTAGAATTTGGTATGTTTGTCTTGTAAGCTTAATAGCCATAAAAGAAAACAAAATTGCCACACAAAAGTATATATTTATATAAATTAGACATCACAGGCTATTGTCCTAAGGTTGTTTTGACACTTTCTAAGTAGCCATTTCACTGCCAATCTCTGCTAAATATTGGAGTAAAATTTTGTATTTTGGGGTTTTTGGCACACAAACTTATAACAAAGAACTTCTCATGTGTATTTTGTAAAGTTGGTGTGTGCTATTCCTGTACAAGGTTTTATTATGTGTTCAGTTACTTCTGCTGAGTACAACGGTACCCCCATTGTATGTCTTTGGCACTATTTCGTGAAGCTACAGTGCCATATAGGAGACCTGTCCGTTTCAACATTTACAGTAGAATTTTGAAAGGCGGATTTAATGGGCCTATGCTTCAATTTGGGGTATTATAGCAGTTTGACTGTTCAAAAATTCCTCACAAAGGCCTACTGTAACAGATCGCCTGGCACCCCGACTGGGTACCTCCGTCGAAGGATGCTCCTAGCGCTTCCTGAGGACTCCAAGCACTCTGGCAGACACCACAATCACCGTATCAGAGAAGCATATGAATCCTCTCAAGCCTCTGAATGCTGTAGACAGTTGAATAGGAACCATACGAATAGGTCTGCACTCCTAGCAGTCAAACTGGAACAGCATACAATAAATCCTCCCCCAATAATGAGACGACACTTCACTTTGAGGGTTAAACAGGAACTCAGGTCTGGCACATCCAGCCTGGCTTTTATTACAAGAGTACACATACAGGCCACACCCAGGGGGAGGCATAAAATAACCAATGACATAGATGTTACCTCCCACACATCCCCTCCCCTTAGTGTGACACATAATCCCATTATTCATACAGTTTAAAATATACTTTTTACACAATATTTATAACTTCAAAACCATACATCACATTCACACAAAATTACATATCCACAATCAATCCATTCAAGGGAACAACATATTAAAAAATGGCATGGATCAGACCAGGGGTTCAAAAGTTATTAAAAGTATATTTTGCCCCTTACTAGCCGCATGGCAAACCGGTTTAGACAGGTTTTACATAGGCCTCTATCCTGGAGACAAAGAGGAAAGTAATCAAATTATCCAGGGCTAGAAGCAGACTCCATTAACCACATGGTTACAGAAAGACATAAAACACTTTAAAATACAGAAAGTCACCTTTTACACATAACACACAGACATTTCACATATCCCCAGATAGCTGGGATCTGAGCGCACAAAACTACCGAATAGCGCGCAGATCCTATTCATTCTCCATTGCCATGGAGCTAAAGTCTTTCCCCTAGTCTTTCATTATATGAATAGGCTCCATGGCATAGCTATCTGGGTTAACACATTCACATAAAGTCTGGTCCATAGTCCAAAGGCAAGAGGCGGGCAAGCAGCCCCCTCCAAGGACACGTGGCGAGGTCGGTTTCGCCACACCTACCATTTGTAAAAGTAGACACCTCAGGGTATCTCATATGGTGCATATTGTGCTTTAACATGCCCCCATTTTTTCACCAATATATGCTAAAGTATGTGGTAAAATGTAATTTTGGGCATTTTTTACATATGGATTACATTTTTGCTGGGCATTTTGTACATTTCATATGGGCCACTAAGTTCAAACCCCCCAAATTATGCTCAGCTAAGCCTTCTGAGTAAAACAATATGCCCAATGTATGACCTAGACACTATTTTGTGAAGTTACACTGCTGTAAAAGAGACATAACAAGTTAAGTTTTTTAAGTGTGAATTTTCATGGAGGGTTTTGATGCGTCCGTGTCCCACTTTGGAGCACTTGAGCAGGCTACATATTACAACTACACTATAAAGGCACTTTAAAGAAGACATCCCAGGGCAATTCAAAAGGCATTTTTTTGAACCTTAGCGTGGGAATTTTTTTCCGCTAGCTTGTACCAAGTATAGTGGTAAAAAGCATTTTTTTCTGCCTTTTTGACACACAAAGTGAGTTTGCGCAGTATATTTTTCAAACCTTATGTGTACTACGACTGTATAATACTTAATATGTTGCTCAGCTATGTCGGCTGAGTACAGCAATATCCCCGTATGTACCTTTGCCAGGTATATGTGGACATTGAAGGGGCACATGTGAGACACAGCTATTCCAGTTTTTTTCAAACTTTGAATTTTTACGCTGTGTCCATGTCCCATTTTAGAGTATTTTACAAGGCTATATAATCCAATTACTCCATAAAGGCATACCATTTCTTAAAGAAGACATCCCAGGGTAATTCAAAAGGCATATTTTGAACCTTAGCGTGGGATCATTTTTCCGCTACCTTTTACCAAGTGTAGTGGTAATGAGCATTTTTTAATGTATTTTTTTACTTTGTAAATCTTTTCTTACTTTGTAAAACGTTTTTTACTTTGTAAAACCCGTTTTTAAACTTTTTTTTTTACTTATTAAATGTTTTAAATTTTCTTAACTTTTTTTACACTTTTACATTTTTTTCTAAACTTTTCTTTTACCGTTAACCCCTAACTAGCAGTAAGCAGCAGTAAATTCCCCATTTTCCCATAACTCCCACCCACCCCAGCTAGCAAAATATATAATTATAAAATATTTAAATGAATTAATTAAATAAATTGAACCCCTGAGGGTTAAAAAAATAAATAAAAGTTAATCCTCAGGGGTTAAAAAAAATTAGATCACAGTATAATACTGCGATCGGTATGTTGATCACTGTAGACCTTTTTAACCCCTTAAGGACACATGACATGTGTGACATGTCATGATTCCCTTTTATTCCAGACGTTTGGTCCTTAAGGGGTTAAAGCTTATTTTAAAAAAATTTAACGTTAACCCCTAGTTAGCCTAACACCAAATTCCCCAATTCCCCACTAACTTCCACCCATCCCAGCCACCTAAATATATAATTTTTTTAAATATTTAAATTAATTAATACAATAAATGTAGCCCCTGAGGGTTAAAAAAATAATAATTAACCCTCAGGGGTTAAAAAAAAAATCATATGACATTAAAATGTATACCCTGCCAATTGATCACTGTAGTCAGTGATCAATTGGCAGGGAAGGGGTTAATTTTATTAAAACAGGGGAAAGGGGGGGAGGGATTTCACTTTATTTTTTTTTTTTTTTACACTAGGGGGCAGGATCATTGAAGATCCGGCTCCCTGCACTTCACACAGAACCCGGAAATGCAGGGAGGCGGAAGGTAAGTACATTGAGCACATGTGCTCGCTCTGACATGCTGTCAGAGCGGGCACATGAGCTGGGGCAGCCCGATCGGGTGCTCCCGGTCTGCCTCTAATGCAGAGGCAGACCGGAGCACCGTTAACCCCGCGATCGCCACGATTGCGGCGATCTGGGGTTAACTTTAGTAAATGACGGAAATTTTCCGTCAACGGTCCTTAACTGAAGGACAAGGTTGACGGAAAATTTCCGTCACCGGTCGGGAAGGGGCTAATCTTAAATGGCTGTTTTCAGTTTAGCTGTTTGGTCTGTATTTTTAAATTCTCTAAGAATTCTAAACAGCTAATTTTGGCAGGGTTTTTTTTTTGCCTAGTGTATTTTTGTTTAATTTTTATTTGTGAGTCATTCTATTAATAAAATAGCAAAACATACTATAATATGTTCAATAATAATAATATAGATACACTGTTACGAATGAGAGGTTATAGGAAAATACTATTTCATTGCCACTAGTGGCAGTCTTAACCCTTTAATATAAATAATGCAGCTTCTCCAGAAGAGAACAGGGGCACTTCAATGTGATTAAGTTTTCTGGGTCCCTATAGTGGCCCTTTAAGTGTATTGGTAAGCAACCTGTTGGCATTTTAAGGAATTCTCATTCCCCATAATATCTGCAGAATGTAAAAATGTCTGTACATAGCAAATAAAGTTGTCTGTCTAAAACCAGGCATCTGAACTCTATATAGAATACTTGCAAGTAAGGTCTATGGTCTGCCAAGAGTACATCCCTGTTCTTCTCATTTGCTGGCTGTTAGAATGCAGCACTGTATGAGGGGGTGAGTGTGAGGAAATATGACAGTGGAACAGAGCAGTAAGTAATTAAAACTTCATTCAATACATTTGGAATTGCATCTGTTTGGTTTTCCAATATAAAATCAACACCATATTTAAATTGTAAGGAAAGGGCTTATCTTTACCCCTGAACCCAGTTTGAAACTTAATGTTATGTCCATCAATATCTTTTGTTTGATTGTGTGTTATTTCACGTTCTAGCCCTCTCTTGTCTGGCATACACAGCACGTTTTGCTGACTCATATAGACCTCATGCTTTGACTAATGGGTCATTCAAGAGCATTTTACACAAGTATTTAAATAATCTTTTGATGATTTAATTGAATACAGAAGTTCCCCAGTGCAATGGAAATATTTCAACGAGACATGATTTTCTTATCTTGTGCAAAGAAAAGAGCAACCTTTTTGCAATGATTTACCAATGTGCTACACATTGTAAAGTAACAGTATTCTAAATTATGTTAAATAATGCTCCTGTTTTTATTATCATACAAAATCCTCTACCTGTACTGTAAAGTTAGAATACCTTTCATTCTATAGTGGAATTCGAGGCTGTAGAGAGATTTAGCATGAACAGGGCTAAATCGGTATTGCACACAGACAGATTATAAAAGGTCACACAAAAATGTGTTTTTAACTATTGATATTGGCATAATGACAAACATTGTGGGTCCCATACACTGAAGGAGGAGCTGCAGTGCAACAGGAAGTGCAAGCACAAGTTATTGCAACATGAAAAGGAAAAAAACAAACAATTGCCCTTGCTGATGTAACAGACATTCTGCTAACCCCACAATCCTGAGGCTGAATACTAATAATAGTGGTGGTTGAGAAGGCACGACTGAGGAAGAGCGTCAGGGTACCTTATGTGTGGGCACAGGCTGTGCCACACACTAATGTCATCTTACAGGAGGTTAAGGACCTGTCAAAAAGTCCTCCTAAGGTTTCCAACGATTCTTGCGACAGCCGCAAAAGCCCTGCTCCTTTTATGACGTGGAGCATGCACGCTGACGTCATGATGCTGATACCGTCATGGCCTGCTAAAACGTTCAAATTCAACCATTTTCGGAGTGTGGCTACCAATTAAACAAGCACAGTATAAAAGGGAACTTCAGGACATGACTCAATGCCCTGTTGTGGTTCTTATAGTCCCAATAGTGCATTGTACTCTAGTAATGTATTCTTGGTTTTAAATTTGGCTTTTTTGACTACCCTTATTTCTATTACCCTTTGACTCGGCTTGTGTACCCTCATTGTTCTTGATTTCTGGCTCTCCTGACCTCGGTTTGTACCTGTTTATTCTCTGTCCTTGTGACGCCAACACAGCCATTCTAACATCTGGTAAACTTTACTTTTCTATTATGCTCTGCATGTAGGATCCCAGAATTTCCTGACAAAGAGGTGTTCAGACTCCCAGAGGCTTTGGCACTATTGATGATGGTTGATTGAGGAACTTGACCACTATCCTCTCTAAATTGCTTTTAGGGATTAGGATGTAATATTGATGATGGTGTTTCTTTTCTTTTTTTAATTACAATACATTTAGCATATGAATTGTGTGTTATGTAAACAAATACAACTTTCTTCAGAAAACAATAGTTGTTTCTTAGGCAAAATGGGTTGGTGCTTGGTGGATTTATAACTGTAATGTTATTGTGTTTGACTTTAAGAAGCCAGACACTGCACACAGCACACAGTGCACTGCACAGTGCTCACAAACTAGCTCAGCAAACACTTGACTGAACACACACAGAAAAAAAGGTCAAAATTATTTTTTTTTCTGCAAACACTTAAAAACAAGAGTCTGTCAAACTGTAAATTGGTGATTCCAAGTTTGTGTTAAGCGGTAGTGGCTACTGGCATTACTCACAGCAGTAACCTTAACCACCAGTCTCACACTTGGATGAATGATACAGGCTATCTCTCACTCAAAGTCTGTGTGTGTGCTACTGTGGTAGTAGCTTGGCAAGAGGAATGTTTCTTTCTTTTAAGTTTTTACTAGATGTGTGAGATTTATTGGTTCGCTCACCAAAAATAATGTTATTTCTAAAAACACTTATCAAAAGAAGACCAAAGTTGGTGTTAAGTGGCAGTGATTGCTAGAAGTAGACACAACACTAACATAAATGACAGTCTCACACTAGGATTACTGAAACAGGCTATCTCCCATTTTCCATCAAAGTTGTTTTAAGTATCACTGACAGTAGCTAGCTAAGTAGGTAAAACAATAACCTAAACATAGTCTCATACTGGGAACAATGACATGGGAAATCTCCATCTCCCACCCAGACACAGCAATGGCAAAACAGACACAATCACTGATGGTATGCCTCCCTCAACAGCTGAAGTCAAAGTGCCTGAATTAATCTTACTTGGACATATAGATTGTTTACTGCTCCTTCCTAATATTGGTCAGTTGTCACTTGATCTGTGAATAAAAAGAACATTTAGTGGCTTCCATCTAACCATAAATCATCTTTGTTTCCACCACTTGCTTCGACAATAGATACAGCCAAAATGATTGGGCAGACCTCTTGTCTTTTTTTCATTCCCTTTCGAGGAAGAGAACTGCTAATCACAAATCAATATGAGCATGTTTGTTCATTATGTGAGTTGTTTCTTTTTTTAAAAAAGCTTTATTTTAATTAAAAGTTGTAAAATACCATGGCAAATTTTCAAGTCATGCAGGCTCGATTTTTGTGACACATGTCAACAATAGATGAAGAATAGTTACACAGTAGGGTGTTACATTACAGAAAGGGTAGTACATCTAGTATTCAGTCAAGTACCTTTCATTTTCAGTTTGTACATAGTTTTAGTGTATCATGTCATATGTAGCCCTTGAGTGGATTTGGGGAACATATGTACCTGAATGTGCAGTGGGGATATTGTTCATGGTTGGGTTCAGCTGATGGCCTTAGCCCACTAATGGGTGAATATATTTAGATCATTGTTATGCTATTGTTATAACAATATAAGTCAGTAGGTGAGCACTGGAACTATAAAACAGGGAACAGTAAATAGGGAGTATAGGAGTAGAAGAGCCAGCGCTGGTGTTGGGTGTGAGTTTATTAAATGCATGGCATATCGTTAGGGTGAGTTGTGGTGGACCCCCAACCCTGGTCACCGACGAGATTAACACGACTGCTTCTGATGACAGTGGTCCACACGACATCAGGGAGACCAGTAGATGAGAGGAAGCAGGCAGGAGGAAGCAGGCAGGAGGAGCAGGTAAAGAGGAGGAGGCAGCAGGGAGACCGGTGGAGAAGGGAGTCTGTATGACTCAAGGCCTGTCAGAGGGTGGTATGGCACAGATGGTATCGTAGGCAAGGAAGATATTTTTTTTTCTCTGTCATGAATATTACCAAACGCTCCCATACCTCTTGGTACAGTGGATGGAGCGTTGGAATTCTTCCATTTTACGAGAATGAGTAAGTTGGCGGCTCTGAGGAGGTGAGTAAGAAGAATACATTGTGGCTTGGGGAGGGTGTCGGGAAAAATCAGGAGTTGAATTCCATCATTATTTTGGTCATTTTTACCATGTTGGTCGAGTAAGTCTGAATTTGCGGGCAGTGCCACCAGGTGTGTGCTAAGGATGCCCCAGGTTGGGAGCACCAACAAGTGTCTGGTGTTCAAACTGATCATATCATATATAGCGTTGACTCTTTGGTTTTGATTTGTTTGAAGCGTCTGGTGTGTTGACAATAGGTTGTGTAGCCTGGATGGGGAGTAATACCACCTGGAGATTCTTTTATAACCACTTTCCTGTACATTGCTGCAGATTGAGGCCTTGTGTATTGCGTAAAAACTATTTTCCATTGCAATGTATGGAGTTGTTTATTGAGGTTTGTGACCCAAGACTCCATGATGAGGGTAAGGGGTTGGCATAGTCTGTTTGGAAAGTTTGTAGAATGTTGAGAGTTGTTTTGATTTGACATTGTGGGACTTGCAGTGTAGCTTGAAGTCTGATAGGGTGCAGGAAGTGAATTGTTTCTCTTGTGATTCTGCCATTTGGTGGGTAAGAGTTACAAAAATAGGTTGATCACCCAATAAGCCAAATTGCAGTTTGTATATTTTTAAAATGACTGATATCCTTCTACCTGTTTCTCTTTCCAAAAAGCCTTTTTCTGCTGCTGATTATTTTTCAATATTTTAGTAGATTTTAATAGTTTTTTTTAATATATGCAGTATTACCAGGAAGTTTGGCGATCTTAAGTATTTAAAAATTATTATTTTTTCTGAAATTACAACTAGCTGTGCCACAAGCAAACCGCATGATTTAAACAAAAGTACCTTTGTCATAATTACTATAAAAATATGTGCACATAATCCTGAACACCCCAATGTTGAAAATGTTGTGATTCAGTGTAAGGAATGCCGTTGGGGCAATGCACGCATGCTGTTATAATTGGAACGGAGAAGTCGCATAAACTGAAGCTCTGAACTGAACCACTTTTGGCTAATGCTCCTAATTACGCCTAAATCAGTTTCCAATGTTCCTCCTGTTGAGATGTATTGTTTCCTTATGGTTTCTTATTTTTATTACTATACTTCAGCTTGAAAAGCACACATAGTGGGGGAAGTAGAATGACACACTATACGAAATATAGACATG
The DNA here is from genome assembly GCF_036172605.1 of Pelobates fuscus. Taxonomy (NCBI): domain Eukaryota; kingdom Metazoa; phylum Chordata; class Amphibia; order Anura; family Pelobatidae; genus Pelobates; species Pelobates fuscus. The sequence goes on along the minus strand of NC_086322.1, from coordinate 180,812,769 downwards.
GCAGTCCTACATCCCGAAGGGTTTTTTCTACATCTAGAGACATCTCAGATAGAATTGCATGCCCAAGCTGTCATAACACACCTCCGTCCCTCTTGCAGTGCAAGTGCCTAAGTAACTTGGTCCCAGGGAGGGTGGTAAACCCCCAGAAGAACATCACTATCTCCTTAAGTACAAACCTGTCACATATTCATCCGCTTATCGAAATGTGGTTAATGACATTTACTGTCCACACAGGAAAAGTTGTGCCGAGCAGCAACCTAATCCACAGAAGGGTTAATGCTGAGCAGCAATTATGCAAATGAAACCTGGTAACTGACTTTGGGGTCAAAGGCCGGTTACAGCCTATCAGAACTAAAGGAGTATTTAGGCCCAGTTCTCATCCTGCTCAGTGCCCTGTCGTGGTTTCCCTTGTGGACAGTAAATGTCATTAACTACATTTCTATAAGCGGATGAATATGTGACAAAACCAATGTATCATAGATAGATGCTCTAGTGGGGAAACAAGCTAGTTATTGATGTTTAGGTTTTATTATAATTTTCTTTTACTAAATTTACACGGCATATACCATTTTTCATGATAACCTTTTGCCCATGTGGGCCTCAAATATATGTGCTATTATTATCCTCAATGTATAGGTGCTCATACTATGCCGTGTGACCAAAAATAAAGAATAAAAAAAACAAAAACAAATTACATATACAAGTAAGAAAAAACAACAAAACAAAACAAAACTGAGACTGACTTTTAAAATAAGGGGCTGTAGTGATATTGAAAAATGTTCAGATTATAAAAAATAGATATCCTCACACTAGATAAAGAAATGGAGACACAGCAGTAATAATTTACTAGTTCACATAAGGATGCAGATGTTATCTGCTTTAAAATGAAGTTGAACTTTGCCTTATTTATCAATCCAATGTTATTTTTTGTAAAAGACACACTTTATATATGATATATAGATAGCTCTGCGGTAATTACTACCATAGCCTCTGTATTAATAAAAGTAGTTTAACATTTTTTTTACTATATATTCTCAGAGGGTCTAATGTATTCAGTATTTGGATTTTCATGTTTTTTAAGTGCAAAACTGTTAGCTGATTAAAATCTCTTATCCAGTTTCCATAAAGAGATTCATTCAGCTCATTTGCGATATCGAATGCAATGCACATCATTTGGGCTTTTAAGGCAACATAAATCCCTCTGTATAAATAAGTACAGAGTCAGTCAAACGTATCTGAGATGTTAGAACACTTAGTGTATTTACAATGGCTTGTCAGCTCGTTCTCCAGGAAGCCAATATAGGCAAGGATAGTGTGTAAAGTATTGGTTCTATTAGTGTAAAGTTACACCGAGGGACTCTCAGTATCATAAGACTGTTATGAACATGCTGCTATTCAAACTGAAATATTAATAAAACTCAATGTACCCTGTGTGTTGGATCAGTTTCAAGTGTCTTTTCCTACCACGCATATATCTATCTCGAAGACATGCTAGGATTTGAATATATTTTTAAAGTATAATGTATATTTTGTTTAAACATTCTCAAACCATAATGGGGTAGTGATTTTCAGAATGCTGAATCCTCATTTGACTTTTAATCTTTCTCTTTTATGGAAGGTCACGGTGCCTGAATTGACAGCCCCAGGTACATTTATTATCTCTGTATCAGCTACAGACAAGGACTCCATGCTCGTTGGTCCCATTTCCTACAGAATTCTTGCACCCTCAAAGGGATTTACAATTCATCCAACAAGTGGTGAGTTTTCATTTTTATGTGTTAATAAATACCTCTAGGCAAGTGATTCACTATGAACATTTTTTTAACAGTGTACAGTGGAAGTTTATTTACTTATGGACAGTTTCCTTAACCCAGTCAATGTAAAAGTGTCAACTTATTTGACGCAATTACACTTTACTTAACCCAGTCAATGTAAAAGTATCAACCTTAAAATTGGGCACGCCATTAATGCACTGCTTTAACTAAGCCACATTCAAAATAGAGCAGGGCAATTATTGTGCAGTGAGGTATCCCATGCTATAATGGTGGGCCTAATCATTAGAACATGAGATGCAGTCTAAATCTACATGGACAATTAGCACAACGTGGGTTTACTTGCCCCAACTTGAGGTTTTAACTGTCAGATGTGGAATGCAAAACAGCTACATATTTTAAAATGTTTTATATCTTGGATTACAATTCACAATTTACTGCAAATGTTCATATCTCATTGCATGTCTAAGGAGAGACTCATAGAACTTGCATAGCAGAAGCTGTCTTGGTAACCGCTATGGAGTAGCATTCTTGGTTACCACACCTGATCCAATAGAAGACACAATAAATAGGAATGCATTCTGAGAATCTGTGTGTGTGTGTGTGTGTGTGTGTGTTTTCTTGTTAAAGTGTTTATTTTCTTGTGGTTTCTAATTTATAAAAGTAGCAAAAGCACAGCTTGATTTGTAATTCTCCTATTTAATAGTGCAGTATACAAAAAAGTAATAATTGAACATATTGCATATGAGATCCAGAACTTGAAGGGCCTTTATGCTAAATGCATCAAAACACCATGTCTGTTCCCCATGTGCATTTTGCTTCTAAAAAGCTCCTCAGGGGACATAGATAGTCTTTATGATGTTTATAGAATGTTTTTAAATGATTTTTTTTTAAAACTTGTAACAATATATTTGCAGTGAATGGCTATAATTTAACCAATAACAGGTTACTCTAGTTGATTTGAGTCAATAGAATATTCAAACTCCTTGTTTGGAATTTTGGAAATAAAATCATTTTCTACTGTGTTCCCACAGGTAGTAACTAATATCTAATGGTGATTTTTTTGTTAAGAATCTCCATCTTTACAATTTTTATTTCATTTCTCTTTTCAATTACTTTATATGATGTGTATACTTTGATTTATTTCTCATGTTATTTTATACATACAACTTTTTAGAAGGACATTAATAAATATTAAGTTTTAGCTACTTCCTCATCCATCATAATTAAATACAATGAGATTATACATCCTAATGATGTCAAGTAACGGGTGAAACACACATTGAGTGCTTCACCTTTTGCTTAATTTCTTTCCTCCCCATACAGGGACAAGCCAGTTATTCTGAGAGACTAGGGTAGACTAGGGAACAATGTGGTTTTGTTCCATCTTTCCTTCTTCCTCGAGCTTTATCTTTTTACACTGGTTTTACACTATACTAGCATACATAGACGTACTACCCTTTAGTTAGTATTGTAATTTTATCTTCTATTTACTTAAGAAGTTTAAGCAAAAAAGGGTATCAGAGAACTCTATAGGTGCACAAAAGGCACTACATTTCAGGGAGTTTAATTTTTTTTTTTTTGAGCGATATCTAAGTGATAACCAACTTTGGCCTCTATTTAATATTGCTTGATAAACTTTCTAATTTATTTAATATTTTTGGATAAACTTTTAAAATAATTTAATATTATGAAAAATATTTTAATTTAATATAACAATATTAAACTACATAACATAATTATATATAATGTTATAATATAATATTGTGAATTTTTTATATATATTTATATATTTTATTCATAAATGATGTATTTTTGATAATTTAATATTTTGTAAAAACATTTTAATCGTTTATCCTAAAATAGTACATCATTTGGAAAGCTTATCTAACAATATTAAATGAAGGTCTTAGATTAATAGCAAATGTTTGACTCAAAAAAAATAGTCTAAGTTGCTGTTGGATAATTTAATGAGTGTTGTCATTTTTTATAAGGCTTTATGAGGCCTTTTTATGTTATTTAAAAAGAAAAGTTATGTTGGCAATCTTAAACTCCTCCCTCCATTTCCTTGGTGCACAATGTCATTATAAGGTCAAACTACACTGTCAAGTAATTAAAGAATAAATAGTGAGAAAAATAGAAACATATCTCATATCTAGACATCTGACTAGCCATTTAGTACAGGACGGTAAACTCCAATTTTAAGAGAACAAATTATCAAATGACTGAAAATTAAACATAGTCATCTAAATAGATCTCAATTAATTAGCGAGTCTGCAAAAGTAGTCAACTGAAAATTAAAACAGTATATTTATATCATATGTATAGAAATAAGCAAACATAAGGCAATAATTAATTTCAGTTTGTGTTTTTTTTTATTTCTTAAAGGTTCTATACACACTAACATGCCAGTGGAAATCAAGGATAAAAGAACAGTGCTTCATATTCTCATAGAAGCTGAAGATAGTGGGAATCCCCCTTTGGCTTCCACTGCAAGTCTTGAAATATTGATCCACGATGTGAATAACTATGCCCCAAAGTTTTCTGAAGAGGTTTACCGGATTAGTGTCACTGAAGACACACCAGTAGGAGATGCAGTGCTCACTTTCACAGCTACAGACCTAGACTGGACACATGAGAATGCATATATTGATTATTCTATTATTAGCGGAAATACACAAAACTTGTTTTACGTGGAAAGCAGTGGAGTTTATTCCAGAACCCCTTTTGTAGTGGTCGGGAAACTTATTATAAATAATGTTCTGGACTATGAAATAGCACCCAATCACAAACTGGTCTTAGTTGCCTCAGACCAGGGCTTCCCGTCATTAAATTCCAGTGTTACTGTATTTATATCCATTATTGATTCCAATGACAATCCACCAATATTTGGCAACATGGAGCATCACGTTAGTATAAGAGAACACCATCCAGTTAATAGTGATGTGACCTCCATTATTGCAACTGACTGTGACACTGGAGACAATGGAGTTATTACATACAGCATAGCATCTGGAAATGATGAGGGCTACTTCACAATTCGAGAGCAAGATGGTACCATTATTTTATTAAGAGATTTAGACTATGAAGAAATTATGAGATTTACCTTAACTGTTCAGGCCACTGATGGATGGGGAAACCGAAGAAATGTAGCCTTTTCTGAACTCTTCATCGATGTATTAGATGACAATGATTTTCCTCCAAAGTTCCCTTTTCATAGCTTAAGCTGCAGTCTACGTGAAAATGTGCCTTCCTTCACACCTGTATGCTCAGTTTATGCCATTGACTTGGATTCAGGGCCTTTTGGTGTACTGAGTTATTCAATTCAAACTGTATGTTTGAATGATCACACAAATCAAGAAACATTTTTCATAGACTCATTAACAGGCAATATTTATACAAAGCACAGCATTGACTATGAAACACAGAAAAAATACTGTCTTGTAGTTCAGGTGAAAGATAAAAGTGAATCCACTTCTTCTGTATTAGTGTATGTTGATATTGAAGGGGAGGATGAATACCAACCTGTATTCTACAAAAATCAATATATGTTTGACTTACCAAAGGAAAATAATCCTGGGCAAGAAGTAGGCAAAGTCGAAGCATCAGATGATGATAGTGGACTTGACGGGATAATTGAATATTTCCTTGATAGACCCTCACAGTTTTTTTCAGTTAACATAACAAATGGGATAATATACTTAACTAGAAGTGTACACAAGCAAAGAAGTAGCATAAAGAAAAATGATGAAGTTATTGAGTTATTTGTGCAAGCTCGAAGTCCAAAGTTTGACTCTAAGACAACAACCTGCAATGTGCAAGTCAACATTTCCTCAGCTCTTGAAACCTACCCTGGCATGTCAGCAAACATACTTTCCATTAGTTTCAGCATTTCCTTTGTGGTTTTCTTGCTTTTGGCTATAAGTTTTATTGGAATTATTTTAAGATATAAGCGAAAAGATGTTGTAAATGCTTGTGGAATAAAAGACACTGACATTCCTGCACTTCCCAATTCCAATGGGAAAGACTGCATCTCAGATGAGGGTCCAAAATATGAAAATATTAAGAGCATTGTAGCTCCAGATACATCAGAGTGGTTGGGATTAGTTGGCATCAGAGAAAAGAAAGATACAGGAAACAAATGTAGGAATTCAGACTCAAGTGGCCATGGCTCCACTGAAGGGGAAACTGCTGAAGATGAAGAAATCCAAATGATCAACGAATATCCTCTTCGGAAGGAATCCAGCTCTGTGTTGAGTGAAAGAGCATCCCGAGTGCCAGACTCTGGTATTCCAAGAGAATCTGATTTACTGTCGTGTGAGTCGGATGAAACAGATGTGGTGATTGGAACCGAAAGCACAGAGAGTATAGTGAATATAAAAGATGAAAACGAAGAAGAGGAACACAACAGACAATTTAGTTGTGAAAAGGAATTACCTAAAGCACATCTAAATAGTGAAAGATTGGAAAAAGACAATACCACAATCCCAGACACTAAACAGGACTATATCTATATCCCTACTTCCTATGATTCAAGGTATGGATCTCTAGCATCTTTGGTAGCCTCTGATGAGGACCTGAGAGGAAGTTATAATTGGGATTACCTACTAAGTTGGGAACCCAGGTTCCAAACACTTTCTTCTGTGTTCTGTGATATTGGAAAGCTAAAAGATGAAAAGATGAACAGGCATGGCATGCCCAAACAAAAAAAACCTTTAATTTTTCCACCTCCACTCATTACATCAGTAGCACAGCCTGGCATAAGGGCAGTTCCACCACGAATGCCAACTATATTGTCTGGACAACCATTTCTAAAATATCCCCGTTCCCCTTTCTTCACCAATCTTGCATGCCAGTCCTCAACAATGAGCCCAACATTTTCTCCTTCTCTGTCTATGCTCACAGTGCACACTCCATCAACATCACCACCAGACACGATCATTTCAGGAACATCTGCACCTACTTTATCTGAAGAACTCTTAATACAACAAGAGTTTCAAGTGTAAAATGCAAGACATGACACGTATAATGGACATCACTTGGGACCAAATGATGCATGTGTAAAGTAATACATTTGACTTGCAGTTTGTGTGTGATATTCTTACTAGCTAAATGGATTAGTGCAGATGATATTGTACCCAGTCAAAGAGATGGCGATCAGTTATGGCTCTAGTTATTTACATTATGGAAACCTTTATGTGTCAACCACAAACAAACCAGTTTTTAATATTGAACACCCATTTATCATCTCCTGAAATGCATGCACATTGCTCAATAGAAAATCAAGCGGTAAAAAGGCCAGTATTTACCAGCATTTATTTATGTAACAAACTAATACTGTTAAATTTAAAATGTCACATGAATATGTTGTATATAGCCTATGCAGAATGTCATCCCCATGTAAATTACAATGAGTAAAATAATGTTTCACGTTCAATGTAAATGTATGCAGAGAATTCTGATACACAGAGAACAAGCCAATATAAAGACGTGTAAGGATGTACTGTTTTAATATGAACCATTTAGAACTAGTAAGACACCAAAGATCACAGATAAGTAGCTTCTATCTGGGAAAAACACATTGTAAAATGACTAAAGTACTCATACTTTTATAATGTAAATTGATTAGAATTAAAGTTATTACTATAACTATCACAATTTATCTATTCCATGCCTTGCATATAATGTAATAGAAAGAGATTAATATTAAGCCCCCTGTTTTAAGAAGTAAACATTCTTAGAGTTACTCACTTAATAGAAATTGTTGGGAAATTGACCATGCAAATGTAGTTTCTAGGCCACAATAGCCAAACTTTAGATATTTTTCAACTTTGTATATTTTTATGAGGTTTCAGATATGTAGTTTAGATGTCTGTCAACTTGGAAGCAAGATTCCACAAAGTGTTCAATCGTATTATCTCAATGTGCACCAGGTTTCCTGAAAACCTTTCATAGGATAGTAAATACTAATTAAATCACTAAATAAAAATGCAGTGTATCCGGTAGACCGGAATGAGACAGACCTGATTGGTGCAGAAACTAGTAATACACAGTTTGAGAATCCATTGTTTTGTGTCTTGTCTAATGTTATAAAATGTCTTATTGTGGACAGTAGTTCAGTTATAGTTGTCCAATTGTTTGTTGGTTATATTTTTGATACCTTGGCTTACAAAGCTAGCCACATACAGGGCCTTATTTCCAGGTGGTGTGCCTCTAAGAAGAAAGCTTTAGACAAGGGATAGGCAACCATCTGCACTCCAGATGTGGACTAAATTTCCTATAATGCTCTTACAGTCATAACACTTGCAAAGCATCACGGGAGATGCAGTCCGCAGTCCAGAACATCTGCAGTGCCAAAAGTTGCCTATCCCTGCTTAAGACAAATGTAATCTTATCTTTGGTTAACATCAGAGTTCACTAGCATAGTTTGAACATATCTTATCAAGTCCAAATGATTTGCAGACAAACATGTTTGAATGTTCTTTTGCACCACTCAATACACCAGTACGGTCAACTTGTTATTGTTAGTTTCATAGTATCAAGCTAAAAACCTGATATGGAATGACTTTCTATATGTTCATGTGAAAGACATGATGTCCAGGATTAATAAAGGACAAAGCAGCAATGCAGCAATTTAAATGTGATTTTTAGGGGTGAATATGGTAAAGGGAAGGTTTCTAAATTCAAGTTATAATAGCTTCGAAAAAGTGAACATGAGCAATTAAAACAACAAATTATATCATGTTCTCCTTGGTTGACTTTTAAATAAATATAAATTAAAGTGTAGTATTTTTAGAATGGATACTTTGGCAGAGTGGCCATATTTCTTTTATATGGTGCTTATACAAATGCCTATAACTTTGTAAAAATAATATTGTCCTATCCCGCTCCATGCAGTTGTATTTTATTGTGTTAAATCGGAGGGATTATTAAAAGCTGCAAAATTGACTTTCAGTGATGTTTACTGAACATTATTATTTTATACTTTATAATTGCAGTACATTCATAAAACTATAACAACAATTTTACCAATGAAAAAATATGGAAAAAAAAATGATTCTGAGTGAATAAAAAAGTGTCGATTTGCTAATGTGTTTACAATGCAACTTTTCTTTTAAACCAAAATAAATAATTTGTATAAAACGTTTATATTTTTAATGTGTACACATGATCAAGAAAATATATATTCTTTAAGTATTGGAGGAATGTGATTTTATTTATTTGCAAGACAGACTGTGCAGAGCAAACATGCAAGAATACTATATGCCATGTGAAATGTATTGATACATAGTTATGCACTTAAGTTACGGTTATCCTTCCTGACCAGATGCATTCACTAAAACTATTATACCAGATGGGTACTGGAAGTATTTTATTATATCAAGGTTAGCATTAAAAAAAACTGTGGTTTGCTTTACTGATCACTTAAAAATTCATTAAATCCACACCGTCTTTTAAAAATCCTTTTTTAATAGGAGAAAGGAGAATACAAAATATAAAGTAAACAAACATATACTGAAACCTTGCAGTAATCATGTAAATACAAAGCAATAATTTGGATAAAGAAAAAACAAAACAAAAACAAAGAGGGAAGGGCAAGATAAGGTAACAGATTTCATAAATGATGGTTGTATAAATTATCCTATTAACCAAGCTATGTGTTTTGTCTTTAAAAACGACAATGACATCAGATTGCATACACCAATTATTCTAGACTACTTTATTAATGACATATTCTGTTAAATATTCTATGTAGTCTGAAATTATAAATATAATTTTAAACCATATTAGTGGAAGATTTATAGTATTTTTAAAATATCACGACATTCTAAGGCACTCCCTGCTGCTCCCCTCACCAAAAAAGAAAAAAAAAGAAAAGTCTGATCAAATCGAGTTTGAGTAACTTGATACCTGGACAGGTATAAAACATTCAATTTGACAACTGCATATGTTTTGTAAGCGTGTGCATATTTTTGTTTGTTAGGCACTGGATTTGAATCTGTGAGAGTATATGTGAGTGTATGCTGCTGAGTAGTTGCATGCAGTGTTACAGATAATTTTAAAAGTCTTTAGGGTAAATGGGAAGTTAAAGTGAGAGAGGGTATTTAGTGTTAAGAGGATTCAAATCTTGAGATGGGTTAAAGTTGTGGTATACGCGTTTGGAATTATGGAGTTTAGTGTTAGAGTAGGGTTACATTTAGTATTTTGGTAGGGGGTGTGTTGAGGATTACTGAGTTGAACGTTAAAGTTAAGATAAATTCCATACTGGGTACACGAGGGGTAGTTTTTAGGAGGAGTTAAACCTATGGCTTAAATAAAAGATTTTTTTTTTGTTTTGTTTTTTAGGTTTAGGCTTTGAGTGCTTACATTTGGGGCTAAGGGAAGAGTTTGTTTGGGTTTGGAATGTGTTAAAGTTTAATGTTTGATAGAAGAGCTGCATGAGCTTTCAAACCGTGTGCATCACTCAGAGATTCCCCTGTTTCTCTTGCTAAGCATTTCCTATGTGAGAGAATGTTAGTGGAAAGATGAGAAGTGATCCTTTCCACTTTATGTCCATCCTCACACACAGACACTAGAGGAGCTGAAACAATGCAGAGTTTTACATTCTCTTTAGCTGTTCAGACAGCTCTGCAATCAGGTTTAAGAGGCTGACTGGACACTACAGCACTAACTGGCCCAGGTTACTTGTACTTATCTCTCCCAGCTGTAATTGGCAGCCATTATAGGACATTAAAATTCACAACTCTTGCATGCTAAATTACGGATTACTATAATCTTACTGTCTGAAAAATTGCATAAACACAACCATATATGTGTGTGTATATATATATATATATATATATATATATATAGAGAGAGAGAGAGAGAGAGAGAGAGAGAGAGATTATTGGATATTTATTGGTTTAAAAGTTTGCTTGATCAACGTTTCGGCCCATTCGGGTCTTCCTCAGGAGGAAGACCTGAATGGGTCGAAACATTGATCAAGCAACTTGTAAACCGTACATGGATTAAAGATCGTCAGTATTTACAAAAAAGACCCAAGAGTGCATCTTTTTTCTATATAATTATCTATCAGCATTGGATTGCACCAGGGCATTTCTACTTATTTATAGGAGTAAGGGTGAGTGCCATTAATTGTGATTTTTATATATATATATATATATATATATATATATATATATATATATGTGTGTGTGTGTGTATATTTGGTAAAAAAAAACAAAGCAAAAAAAAAAACATCTACCTATTCTTACTCTCGTGGTTAGGACATATTTGTAGAATGACAAAGGAATAGAAAAATCTCATAACATTATAACTTGTCAAGCTCACTTGTCCAGAAAAAAACACCTTAAAAACAATAATTAACTATTCTCCACACAGCAAACAAACAGTTCAATATACTGTCTTGTAGATAAGCATCTTGTAAACAATCTGAGTCAAGTTATTTTCTATCACTTTTTTGGCAATGAAGAACCAATGCTGGTTGACATGTGCCCAGGGATATAGAATTGAGATTCTGTAAGTAAGTTTTAACAAGTAGCTGTTGGTGACTGGCATGATGGGTGGGGATTTATAGATGCTCCTCATGTGTATCTACACTTTTTTTTCAATAGAATAGAGACAGAAGGTACTACATATTTCATAAAGATACCTACATCTAACTTTCATATGAATGTAATGCCCTTTAAAGGGACACTGTAGCCACCAAAACCACTTAATCTTAATGAAATGGCCTAAATGCAATGTCCCTGTCATTTTAATCATGCAATGGAAAACATTGCTGTTTTGTAGAAACTGCAGTGTTTATGTTGCAGGGTTAAGTCCATCTCTGGTGGCTGAAAGTATGCCAGCAACTACAGACTCTTCCACTGCAGTGATCAAGCAACTCATGGTCACATGGCATAGAAGCCCCCATAGGTTAGCATTGGTTCATTAGGCCCACAATGTTCCCTAACAAGTATTGGACCATTGTGGAGGAGGTCATGGAGTGACATTAAAGGAGGAGAAGAGGTAAGCAGTGCTGATGGAATCTTGGTGCTGGAAAAAAGGTAAGTAAAACATATTAACGCTTTAGTGTTAAACCAGTATAATATCCAAAGCCATTCAAATTAAAAGTAAACATTTGCATATAAGGCACAGTGAAACTGAAATAAAAAGGCAATTATTATTAAATAAATATATATATATTTTAAAAAATAAATATTTGCCACTGCTGAATTACAGGCATATTTTAAGATGGCTGTATTTCAATATGAACAGCTATTTGTCATGGTACGCATATTCCACTGTGGTTTTTCTAAAAGAAATTTGATTCAGACACACAAAAAAATAGCTCAGGGAATTCGAGGATCTCACTTTTTTTGGCTCAGGTGGGCCAAGGTAAGAATCATGCTAGTTATTGTAAAATTTTGGGATGGGCACTGGCAGGAGACTGTGTGTATGTTCCTTGGTCGAAATTGGTTTTCCACCGTTTAATGAAACCCATCTGTTTAAAAAAACAAGACAAGGTTATTGGGACAGGCATCTCTTAATATTTAGTTTAATAGTATTTATATATTAAAGAAAATAGCTAAAAGCATGTTCTCCAGTGTATTCAGCAATTGGGTCATCTGTCAGCTAAGTGGTTAAATCAGGGTCGTATTTGTTTGATTTATTTTCCCCATATGAACTGTAGGAAATGTACAGATTGACCAACAACTGAGCTTTCCAGTCATGTGTTTGCAGACATTGTAAAATCTGTGTGGGCCACTGCATCATCATCATTTGGCCACAAATGCAAACTCAGCACATATAGTCTGTTTTTTTCAGTACCATTTAATAAGTGTAAGATTTATGAATAGTGTTTTTCATACCAAGAAAAACACAGTGCAGATGTACTAATGCTGTATCAATTGCAGTAGGATTTAAGAAATAGTAGACTAGCCACAATATACTGGAGATTCATTTTGCACCGAACTGCAATTCGGCTGAATTTGGGCTGATCAGATGATCGGCTGAAATTCCGACCATCGATCACGTGCCAGAAATTTGGGAAGCTGACTCATGCAAGCCCAAACATGCTAGTTTTGATTAGTAATTTAGGGTGGCATTCCATTTGTCAGAAAAAAAAGAGAGTGGAATGGAGAAGAAGCTGTAATTTATTTATTTTGTTGGGTGGCGGCAAATAGGCAGCTTAGTTTGCTATGATGGACACAAGGTTTGCCCAATCATATGGACTGTATCACCTGTAAAATGAAAAGGTAAAACAAAAAGATGATTGATGGTTAGAGGACAGCCACCAAATGTTAATTTTCTTGAGACATATATTGGCAACTGACCAATAAAGGTAAAAAGGAGAAGCCTGAAAACAATCTATACTTCCAAGCAGGATTCTTCCAGCCAGCAGTAGTACTGTGTGTTTTACCCTTGCTGTACATGTGTGGGAGTGGAAGAATTCCTGGGTCATTGATTTGAGTTTAACTTTCTCTTGCTTACCTATGCAACATTGGCATTCACATAAGCAGTGTGACACTGGTGGTTATCGTTAGTGTAGTCAAACCAAACTTTCACCCCCCCCAAAGAATATTCAGAAAATGCATTCTTGTTCTGTGTTTTGAAACACACAATGAATTTGTAACTGTGCCTCCCCAGCTTTCCACTCACTGCCCTGTCCCCTCTTTCCAAGATCATTCACCCCAGTTGCAACCCCTATATTCATCCTCCCAAAGATTTATTTCATTGCATACAATAGCTGTTTGTTCTCTTAAACAGCCTTAATTGGGCTGCTCACAGCCAATATGGTCCATGAAAAAATATTTAAGAGGCTGAATATGAGGTTTGTAACAGGAGGTGGAGTAGACACAGAGAATAGACACACACGCAGAACAGAAGAGGCTGGCAGTTTATGAATTGCAGGCATTATCTTGGAAGGAGGGAGCAGAGGCAGATAAGGGAAGGCTGGGGAGGTGAAGTAACAAAGTTCTGGGGCTGGAAGGAGACAGCGTTACACTGTTGTGGGACTGGTGTGAGGCTAATTTCAGTTGTTGTGGGAGTGGAGCTACAATGGTTGACTGACCAATCACACGGTAGGATAGTTGTGGAATCCAACTATAGAAGTAACAAGATTGAAGCTAATAATGGAGTCTGGGACAGTTTTGGAGCATTTTTTTTACAACATTTTTAATATACTTGGTTTAGTTTTCATTGTATGTTTTAAAACACAGGACTAGAAGAATTCATTTTCTAGAAGTTATTCATTAACTAGAAGTTATTTTCCTGTGACAGCGTTATTTTAGATACTGGGTAGGACTTTGGTTTCAACTATTCACATAGTGCTAACTTGTTATATACACCTAATGTAGTCTAAATTAGTCTAAACTGAAGGACATGGACAAAAGTGTTTAATTTGATTGATATGTCAGCACATATTTATCTGAATTAATAGAAATTAATTATAAACCCATACAGAAGGGTCCAAGCCCTTGCTACAGTGGATGACAGCCAGGTGATGTTCTCCCTATATCCATATATGGCACGATGGCCTTTAAAAATAATAAATAAAAATAATAATAATATGAAGTGCATAGTAATCAATAGAAAAGTAAAAGAGCACGTGATTGGATGAAACAGCCATGCCAACCACTTTGGCCTTGTATTCATGCCATATGGGGTATAAATACTCCTTGTTAAAATTAAATTGTAATTTTTTTAAAATTCTTTATTTTTCTTGTGCATAAGAAAACATAACAGATGAACCTGTAGCGCCACGACAGCTAGTACAGGCATTTCAATAGCAAACAGTGTCATAGCAGAGTAAAACAGCACATTTTTATATTTATGAGAGTAAACAGGCTAGGAATACTTGAGCAGGACTATAAGAGCGTAATTAGGCTACGTATGCGTGCTTGTATATTGGTTAAGTTTAACTGTAATTATGCTTATTCAAAATGTCATGTGTGCAGTAGTAATTACAGGTTGAATAGTTAAGTATAAAACATACATGGTACAGGTACAGGTGCATTAGGCCTAACGTTGCTGAGACTGCTGAGTATATGTTGCTCGTTTTGAGTTTAGCTATACATTGTGTGCCGACTTTAGTACTATGCATATGCAGTGAATACAAATTAGTCAAGCTAGTAGATTGTCACGCAGGCAGGGGTCTCATCATCTGGGTACATCTCTAATATGTGTAGTAGATTTGTGAATTATAAGGTTACTTTCAAGTCGCTTTAAGAGAAATGTCACCCCTGATGGTCGGGAATACCCGGGCTGTCCCTTTGCGAGAGTGTCTTCTTGGCGGTCCTGCGGTTACACCACCTGAGGGTTCCCAGTGTCATCCGACATCTGCTCTGCTGTTTCTGTGTGGTATAGGAGTGTGTGTCCGGCAGGGCTTGCTTAGCAGGTCACCAGGCATAATCCATTGTGGCTTTGTAGTGAGGTCGTCGTTGGAATCCCCTGAGCTGCAGCCACGATGTGTAGGCTCTGCTTCTTTCGTCCGTCTGGAGGTTGAAGTCAGCTATAGTGGTAAGCTTCATGCTACCCACGTGGGTTTACTGCTTGGTACAGGCTGGGTGGAGGGCGCTGGTGAAGTAGTTTCTCCCACTTAGCTTCATGCTCAGGTGAGGTGAGCGTGTCCTCATTGCGATTTATTGCTGGGTCGGGGGGCAAGAGCCACTTTGCCAACCTTGATTGCGGGGAGGGAGCAGGTCGACCCCCTGCTTCTTGCGCACATGGCGCCCGCCATTTTGGGTATAGCGCTCGGGTCTTGTTCCAGGCCATGAGGTGAGGACCGGGATCACCCCCCCGGTCCATAGGGGGGGGTTACAGGGCCGGGTCCACCCAAGATTGTGCCCCTGGTAGGGTTCCGTGGTGCAGGATAGTGGGGCAGCGGCCGTCCGCCCCACTCACTGCCGAAGAAGGCCCCAGTTTGGAAGACGGGAGCCTCTCCCCCAGGGGACTGAAGCTCGACAGCCAGCCTCTCCCTGGGTCCAGCAGTCCCCTTGCCCTGGGCACCCTCACTGCAGGTCTGTTTTTTGGGGAAAGATGTATTTTAGTGGTGAAATCATATATTTCTTGCAGGAGCTGCGTCTGCTCGTGACCGTCCAGCTCGGCGGCCCGGCCCCGCCCCCAAATTGTAATTTTTTAAGCAGCCATTATGTTGCAAATATCCCTTTAAATGTGTCAATTTTTCTTGTTTTTATTAGGCTTTTTATGGCATTCTATGAGCACCAACAAATGCTAAGTACTTCTAATAGGTTTGATGCTCATATCCACACTGCTTCTTTGTTATAGTAGCTGCTATCTAGCTCTAAAAGGAAAAAAAAACACTTTTTTTTTTTGCGCCATAATTTGGAGTGTTTCTGTGGGAATGTTTGCCCAATCATCCAGTAAAGCATTTGTGAGGTTAGGCACTGATGTTGGACGAGAAGGCCTGGCTCGCAATCTCCATTCCAGCTTATTGCAAGGTGTTAGATGGGGTTGAGGTCCAGGCTGTGTGTGGGCCAGTCAAGTTCTTCCCCAACTCACCCCCCCTTGTATTTATGGTCCTTGCTTTATGCATTGGAGCACAATCATGCTGGGATAGAAAAGGTCCTTCTCAAAACGCCAAAATGTCTTGGTGTGCTGAAGATTTCCTTTTACTGGAAGTAAGGGACCTAGTCCAACCCCTGAAAAACAACCTCATACTATTATCCTTCCTCTACTAAACTTTACAATTACATACACCAAACTGAGACTCTCCCATCAGACTGTCAACAAGAATAGCATGATTTGTCACTCCATAGAACATGTTTCCACTGCTCCAGGATTCAGTGGAGGTGTGCTTTACCATTCGATCCAATGCTTGGCATTGTACTTGGGGATGTAAGGCCTGCATGCAGGCTGCAGGAGTTTGTGAATTACATTTTCATATGTTGTAAATCAAACATCTACATTGCTGAGGTGGTTATGGTTAAATATTTGCGTTTAAGGTTTGCTGGGCATCATGGGTAGTTCATAAACATCTGACCTACAAACGTTTGCTTTCATGATCCAAGTCTAGGCTTAATCATAGTTTTACCAACTTCAATGTCCAAGCTAAGTGAGTTTGGAGCATGCACATTATGTTACCGGTTAAAAAAAAACAAAAAACAATAATACTAACAGAACAATGCTTGAATGCACTCACAAAGAATTCTGGAATTAGCTCAGAATTTAGTGGGATCCTCTAACAATCAGCATTTCTCAGTGAGACTCCATATATAGTTTAATCTGGGAAATAATAGGTACATATCAAATTGCATTTTAGAGTAAAAATTGTATTATGTAATATTTACCAACGCTATACCTGCCTGCTATTATGAGATTTACACTTCCTCCTGGGGCTCTCTGCAGTGCAAAGTTAAATAGTGGCCTGGAATGAGGCACATATATATATACACATGCATACATTCACACACGTATCATATATATTTATATGGATATACAACTACTAAATTTAACAGGGTGGGGGCTAAGCTTCTCAGGGCTAAGGGCAGGAAACATCTTAAATACCATACTACACTTATGTGAGAAAAACGCCCAAAACAGTACGAAGAATACACGTGTATATTTTAATTAAACAATGTACTAAACTTTTACAATTGGAACAGGTATGTAATCACCCTTGCGAGGATGCCTTCTTTGCAAATCTGTGGCTGTTGCTTGACACTGTATGGACAGGTGGAGGCTCTGTAACCTGCAGCAAGCCTGCGCATTCTGGTCTTAGGAGCACTATCTTTTCCTTTAATATTTACAACTCCTGTGGGGTCAGATACTTTTCCCCAAGTGTCCTCCAGTACCTGTGTTTTAGCCTGGTTGCTGAAGGGACTCAGGTGGTCAGTAGAAAGTAAGGATTTTGTTTTCTTTAATGGTGTTGGATCATAAGATGGATCATCGAAGAAGCTGACCTGCTTGCTGAAAGGATGCAGGTGGTCAGTAGAAAGACAGGGTTTTCTTTTCTTTAATGGTGTTGGATCATAATGTGGATCATCGAAGATGCTGACCTGCTTGCTGAAGGGACCCAAGTGGTCAGTAGAAAGTAAGGATTTTCTTTTCTTCAATGTTGTCTGAATATAAAGTGGATCATCGAAGATGCTGACCGTGGGTGGTCCATCACTGTCTATATTCTTTTTAGTTGCCTGTGATGTTTGCATAAACATGTATCCAAACAAAAATTCAGGAACATACTGCACAGTCACAGGTTCTGAAGATGTTGGTGAATTTACCTCCTCTGGTTCACAACCATATGTTTCTGCAGAAAGAGCCATAGTAACAACTG
Organism: Pelobates fuscus; assembly: GCF_036172605.1. Taxonomy (NCBI): domain Eukaryota; kingdom Metazoa; phylum Chordata; class Amphibia; order Anura; family Pelobatidae; genus Pelobates; species Pelobates fuscus. The sequence continues at coordinate 180,794,721 of NC_086322.1, read as the reverse complement.
AGATAACCAAGCCCGCACAACTAAAAGTGGCCAAGAACCTCAATGTACAGCTCATTAGTGTTCCGCTTCCTGTGATGTCACAAGCGCAGGAGTTCCATTACAGTTGGGATAGTACACAGGACTTTTTTTTTTCTCAAAATCTTTATTTAGTTTTATGAAAAAGTATGCATTTTCATAAAAGGTAAGAAACATACAGGTGTTATACCCAAATTATAAAGAGAAAAACAACAGGTTCTCAAAGCACCAGTAGGCTTACACTGAAGGATGGTACCAAGTAAGACATAAGGCTATAAGAACCCAAGAAATGAAATCGAAGAATGAAAAATGTGGAAAGCCAAAATTAACAGGGGATCCCCTGCAAAACATAGCTTTGAAAGACCATAAAAAATATGCTCAGTTTACAACTGTGTGAAGTTGGCACCCTGTGTTTTAAAACGTGAATAAAACATATATATAAATTTGTTTGTGTTGCGTCTGTTCTGATTCGTGCATCACAAAAAGAAAATATCTGGCAGTTTGGTTTTGGAGACATTTCATAATATATATATATATATATATATATATATATACATATATATGTGTGTGTGTGTGTGTGTGTATATGTGCTGATTTGTGCCACAAAAATAATGTTTTGGAACGGGAAGATAAACACCCAGGTTGTCTGATTGATAGCCAGTGGTGTGTTTCTGCAATAAGTTAGAAAAGTGCAGATTTCAAATTAAAATCACTGCATTGATAAACTGCAATTAAGAGGAGACGTTTCTGACATAGATAGTTCAGCAAGCTGAAGTACGTTGTGTGTGGGGAGTGTCCCTTTAAAAGAAATGGTACTGTAACTATACTGTGTCCTGGCAGGCATATTCATGGGCGTAACAGTCATCTTCTTTTGGATAATTTTCTATCCAGTATATCCTGAAAGGGTAACGAAATTAGCAAACAGCTTAAACAATGGAAAAAATGACTTCATAGGGTCACTAGGACATCATCAGGATGGGCTGACAATATGTAGGTGTCAACACTGATGGCAAAACCCTTTGTAGCTGGATGAGTTCAAATTAGAAATTAGAAGAGGATCCATGGATAACGCAAGCAGGAGGGGGGCAACGTGTAACACTGACAGAGGACGGGAAGATTCTTAGTTCTTGGAATTAAGGCAACTGTTTTAAAAGACCAAAGCAATAGGTTTTGTCCTGCCTAGGGCAGCACAAAACCAGGATACACCACTGTCTGTGAGGGACAAAAGGCACGTGTGCTCAAGTAGAGTGTGCCTGCTATTTTCATTAGCTCTGGTGAGCTAATGGAAGTAGGAAGGAATCCTCCTTGGCTGTTTGATTGACAGCCGGGGTGGTGTTGCCTAGTTAATTTATAAAATTGCTGATTTGTCAAAGAAATCAGCACTTTTAAAAACTGGGGTTAAACTATGATACTCCACACCCCAAAAGCACTTCTGCAAACAATGTTTATACTCAAATGATCCATTTTATACGTAAATGTCAATAACCCCACCCTTCCCGATAGATACCAGAATCTTCATTAATCTAATCAAAGAAGAGGTCACTTAACAAAATATCTATTTTAGCAGGAAAACAAATTGAATAATATTAGTGCGAAAACACATTAGTGCGAACATCATTTGTCACTAGAGATTTAAAGTTGTAGTTCATAGTCCAAAAAATCCATTGCAGTAAAATATGTATAATTCATGATAAATTGTGTTGTATTGGAAAGTCCAATCAGGATCAACAGTTTTCATAAAATCATGTAGATAGGATATAGAATTGCAATTTTGTATATATTTTAAAAAAAAATATTATTTTTACAATAAAATCATAAAAAGCAAATTGAATCATGCATTACTTAGGAACAGATAAAGTCAGAAAATTAAGAAAGATTATGCCGATTGTTTAGCAATTTTATCAATCACTATTTTATATACCTTAAAAAATGTATCTACTCTACATTTTTACAAGTAATATGTGAATACAATAATACACTAATACACAATATTACCAACAGTAATCATAATGAGTACAAATAAACCTGCTATTCAAAAAAATAACCCACTTACTATATTTTCAAGCTTTCCTCCTAATTTTGATATAAAATGTCCAATGGAAGGCCATACTCCTCTATAAAGACTTTATCCAAGCATGAGTTTCTCCAGCACATAATTGAAATCTTAATAATACAATTATAATCCTTTGATATAACGCATCAATGATTTTATTGGTTGAATATATGTTAATTTTCACATTTTAAATGTATCGGAAAAACTGTCACAAATGTCAATGTGTGGAATATGTATTTACACTTAACTTTGTTTATTTCATTTAGTGTAGCTATTGGAGTTAGTAAAGATGGAATTGTACGGTGTGTCACTACTCTGTGAGACATATTGCAATTTAACAGATTCTACTGTAATTAAAGCATCTGTTTCATTCCCATGCATTCCGCACAGTGACGTTACTTCTGCATGAGTACAGACCAAGTTTTCTAGGTCTGCACAATCTTCAGCATGCACATGTCACATAAGTAAGAAATATAATTAAAAATAGGATGCACTATTTGCAATATTCCCTGCAAAATCTATTAAGTGGCCAATATTTATTACTTCCCGATTAGTTATGTATACCAATCCTGGGATAATGAATTCATAGTAAATACATAATTCCCAAAGAGAATCCCAATGGATTACTTTATCCTCTCTTTTAACTCAATTACATTATATATCGCAGATTTTGATATATATAATTGTATTTCAGACTGTCAATTGTTTAAACAATGCTGTTTAGTAACCAAATGCATGTTTAACAAATTATTGTCAACTTGACAACTATGCATTAATTTCATGGACGTTAATTAATTTATCAATATTACTGCTTTGAGATCCTCCTATATAGTGGTCAAATCAGACATAGGAATAGAAAATAAATGAATCATATGTTTCTAAATATTAAAATACCTTTCTTAAAGGGACACTCTGTGCACCAACTATAATGATAATAATGATATAATAATTTGATACATTTTGACCTCATTGATATGCTGATTTTATAATTTTTTTCCATGCTCAAAGCTATATAGTTTTTGCACAACAAAATGTTTTGCAGTATTCTGCGTAATAAGTTTGCCTCCTTAACCATGCCTCTCTATATCAGAAGTATGCACACATACACACAGTTTTTAGCACCAACATCACTGAGTGAATGTCTTTTAAGTCACAACTTGGCTGCAGATAGTTAGAAAAACTACATGCTGTATCCTTACTATATGCCTGACTGGGTATCCTCTTCTTCTAATGGAGGTTAGTTTGTAGTGCTGTCAGTGGCTGAGCTGTGTGCATACATTTGATAAGGAAGTATTTTTCTAGAGTGAGGGTGTGTGGCTAAAGAGGCAGGCTTATGGTGCAACATTCTGCAAAACATTTACAAATGTTATGCAAAAACTATAAAGATTTGTGTATTCAGCAATTGGGTCATCTGTCAGCTAAGTGGTTAAATCAGGGTCCTATTTGTTTGATTTATTTTCCCCATATGAACTGTAGGAAATGTACAGATTGACCAACAACTGAGCTTTCCAGTCATGTGTTTGCAGACATTGTAAAATCTGTGTGGGCCACTGCATCATCATCATTTGGCCACAAATGCAAACTCAGCACATATAGTCTGTTTTTTTCAGTACCATTTAATAAGTGTAAGATTTATGAATAGTGTTTTTCATACCAAGAAAAACACAGTGCAGATGTACTAATGCTGTATCAATTGCAGTAGGATTTAAGAAATAGTAGACTAGCCACAATATACTGGAGATTCATTTTGCACCGAACTGCAATTCGGCTGAATTTGGGCTGATCAGATGATCGGCTGAAATTCCGACCATCGATCACGTGCCAGAAATTTGGGAAGCTGACTCATGCAAGCCCAAACATGCTAGTTTTGATTAGTAATTTAGGGTGGCATTCCATTTGTCAGAAAAAAAAAGAGAGTGGAATGGAGAAGAAGCTGTAATTTATTTATTTTGTTGGGTGGCGGCAAATAGGCAGCTTAGTTTGCTATGATGGACACAAGGTTTGCCCAATCATATGGACTGTATCACCTGTAAAATGAAAAGGTAAAACAAAAAGATGATTGATGGTTAGAGGACAGCCACCAAATGTTAATTTTCTTGAGACATCTATTGGCAACTGACCAATAAAGGTAAAAAGGAGAAGCCTGAAAACAATCTATACTTCCAAGCAGGATTCTTCCAGCCAGCAGTAGTACTGTGTGTTTTACCCTTGCTGTACATGTGTGGGAGTGGAAGAATTCCTGGGTCATTGATTTGAGTTTAACTTTCTCTTGCTTACCTATGCAACATTGGCATTCACATAAGCAGTGTGACGCTGGTGGTTATCGTTAGTGTAGTCAAACCAATCTTTCACCCCCCCAAAGAATATTCAGAAAATGCATTCTTGTTCTGTGTTTTGAAACACACAATGAATTTGTAACTGTGCCTCCCCAGCTTTCCACTCACTGCCCTGTCCCCTCTTTCCAAGATCATTCACCCCAGTTGCAACCCCTATATTCATCCTCCCAAAGATTTATTTCATTGCATACAATAGCTGTTTGTTCTCTTAAACAGCCTTAATTGGGCTGCTCACAGCCAATATGGTCCATGAAAAAATATTTAAGAGGCTGAATATGAGGTTTGTAATAGGAGGTGGAGTAGACACAGAGAATAGACACACACGCAGAACAGAAGAGGCTGGCAGTTTATGAATTGCAGGCATTATCTTGGAAGGAGGGAGCAGAGGCAGATAAGGGAAGGCTGGGGAGGTGAAGTAACAAAGTTCTGGGGCTGGAAGGAGACAGCGTTACACTGTTGTGGGACTGGTGTGAGGCTAATTTCAGTTGTTGTGGGAGTGGAGCTACAATGGTTGACTGACCAATCACACGGTAGGATAGTTGTGGAATCCAACTATAGAAGTAACAAGATTGAAGCTAATAATGGAGTCTGGGACAGTTTTGGAGCATTTTTTTTTACAACATTTTTAATATACTTGTTTTAGTTTTCATTGTATGTTTTAAAACACAGGACTAGAAGAATTCATTTTCTAGAAGTTATTCATTAACTAGAAGTTATTTTCCTGTGACAGCGTTATTTTAGATACTGGGTAGGACTTTGGTTTCAACTATTCACATAGTGCTAACTTGTTATATACACCTAATGTAGTCTAAATTAGTCTAAACTGAGGGACATGGACAAAAGTGTTTAATTTGATTGATATGTCAGCACATATTTATCTGAATTAATAGAAATTAATTATAAACCCATACAGAAGGGTCCAAGCCCTTGCTACAGTGGATGACAGCCAGGTGATGTTCTCCCTATATCCATATATGGCACGATGGCCTTTAAAAATAATAATAATATGAAGTGCATAGTAATCAATAGAAAAGTAAAAGAGCACGTGATTGGATGAAACAGCCATGCCAACCACTTTGGCCTTGTATTCATGCCATATGGGGTATAAATACTCCTTGTTAAAATGAAATTGTAATTTTTTAAGCAGCCATTATGTTGCAAATATCCCTTTAAATGTGTCAATTTTTCTTGTTTTTATTAGGCTTTTTATGGCATTCTATGGGCACCAACAAATGCTAAGTACTTCTAATAGGTTTGATGCTCATACCCACACTGCTTCTTTGTTATAGTAGCTGCTATCTAGCTCTAAAAGGAAAAAAAAAACACTTATTTTTTTTGCGCCATAATTTGGAGTGTTTCTGTGGGAATGTTTGCCCAATCATCCAGTAAAGCATTTGTGAGGTTAGGCACTGATGTTGGACAAGAAGGCCTGGCTCGCAATCTCCATTCCAGCTTATTGCAAGGTGTTAGATGGGGTTGAGGTCCAGGCTGTGTGTGGGCCAGTCAAGTTCTTCCCCAACTCACCCCCCCTTGTATTTATGGTCCTTGCTTTATGCATTGGAGCACAATCATGCTGGGATAGAAAAGGTCCTTCTCAAAACTCCAAAATGTCTTGGTGTGCTGAAGATTTCCTTTTACTGGAAGTAAGGGACCTAGTCCAACCCCTGAAAAACAACCTCATACTATTATCCTTCCTCTACTAAACTTTACAATTACATACACCAAACTGAGACTCTCCCATCAGACTGTCAACAAGAATAGCATGATTTGTCACTCCATAGAACATGTTTCCACTGCTCCAGGATTCAGTGGAGGTGTGCTTTACCATTCGATCCAATGCTTGGCATTGTACTTGGGGATGTAAGGCCTGCATGCAGGCTGCAGGAGTTTGTGAATTACATTTTCATATGTTGTAAATCAAACATCTACATTGCTGAGGTGGTTATGGTTAAATATTTGCGTTTAAGGTTTGCTGGGCATCATGGGTAGTTCATAAACATCTGACCTACAAACGTTTGCTTTCATGATCCAAGTCTAGGCTTAATCATAGTTTTACCAACTTCAATGTCCAAGCTAAGTGAGTTTGGAGCATGCACATTATGTTACCGGTTAAAAAAAACAAAAAACAATAATACTAACAGAACAATGCTTGAATGCACTCTCAAAGAATTCTGGAATTAGCTCAGAATTTAGTGGGATCCTCTAACAATCAGCATTTCTCAGTGAGACTCCATATATAGTTTAATCTGGGAAATAATAGGTACATATCAAATTGCATTTTAGAGTAAAAATTGTATTATGTAATATTTACCAACGCTATACCTGCCTGCTATTATGAGATTTACACTTCCTCCTGGGGCTCTCTGCAGTGCAAAGTTAAATAGTGGCCTGGAATGAGGCACATATATATATACACATGCATACATTCACACACGTATCATATATATTTATATGGATATACAACTACTAAATTTAACAGGGTGGGGGCTAAGCTTCTCAGGGCTAAGGGCAGGAAACATCTTAAATACCATACTACACTTATGTGAGAAAAACGCCCAAAACAGTACGAAGAATACACGTGTATATTTTAATTAAACAATGTACTAAACTTTTACAATTGGAACAGGTATGTAATCACCCTTGCGAGGATGCCTTCTTTGCAAATCTGTGGCTGTTGCTTGACACTGTATGGACAGGTGGAGGCTCTGTAACCTGCAGCAAGCCTGCGCATTCTGGTCTTAGGAGCACTATCTTTTCCTTTAATATTTACAACTCCTGTGGGGTCAGATACTTTTCCCCAAGTGTCCTCCAGTACCTGTGTTTTAGCCTGGTTGCTGAAGGGACTCAGGTGGTCAGTAGAAAGTAAGGATTTTGTTTTCTTTAATGGTGTTGGATCATAAGATGGATCATCGAAGAAGCTGACCTGCTTGCTGAAAGGATGCAGGTGGTCAGTAGAAAGACAGGGTTTTCTTTTCTTTAATGGTGTTGGATCATAATGTGGATCATCGAAGATGCTGACCTGCTTGCTGAAGGGACCCAAGTGGTCAGTAGAAAGTAAGGATTTTCTTTTCTTCAATGTTGTCTGAATATAAAGTGGATCATCGAAGATGCTGACCGTGGGTGGTCCATCACTGTCTATATTCTTTTTAGTTGCCTGTGATGTTTGCATAAACATGTAACCAAACAAAAATTCAGGAACATACTGCACAGTCACAGGTTCTGAAGATGTTGGTGAATTTACCTCCTCTGGTTCACAACCATATGTTTCTGCAGAAAGAGCCATAGTAACAACTGAGATTACCAAGCCCGCACAACTAAAAGTGGCCAAGAACCTCAATGTACAGCTCATTAGTGTTCCGCTTCCTGTGATGTCACAAGCGCAGGAGTTCCATTACAGTTGGGATAGTACACAGGACTTTTTTTTTTCTCAAAATCTTTATTTAGTTTTATGAAAAAGTATGCATTTTCATAAAAGGTAAGAAACATACAGGTGTTATACCCAAATTATAAAGAGAAAAACAACAGGTTCTCAAAGCACCAGTAGGCTTACACTGAAGGATGGTACCAAGTAAGACATAAGGCTATAAGAACCCAAGAAATGAAATCGAAGAATGAAAAATGTGGAAAGCCAAAATTAACAGGGGATCCCCTGCAAAACATAGCTTTGAAAGACCATAAAAAATATGCTCAGTTTACAACTGTGTGAAGTTGGCACCCTGTGTTTTAAAACGTGAATAAAACATATATATAAATTTGTTTGTGTTGCGTCTGTTCTGATTCGTGCATCACAAAAAGAAAATATCTGGCAGTTTGGTTTTGGAGACATTTCATAATATATATATATATATATATATATACATATATATGTGTGTGTGTGTGTGTATATGTGCTGATTTGTGCCACAAAAATAATGTTTTGGAACGGGAAGATAAACACCCAGGTTGTCTGATTGATAGCCAGTGGTGTGTTTCTGCAATAAGTTAGAAAAGTGCAGATTTCAAATTAAAATCACTGCATTGATAAACTGCAATTAAGAGGAGACGTTTCTGACATAGATAGTTCAGCAAGCTGAAGTACGTTGTGTGTGGGGAGTGTCCCTTTAAAAGAAATGGTACTGTAACTATACTGTGTCCTGGCAGGCATATTCATGGGCGTAACAGTCATCTTCTTTTGGATAATTTTCTATCCAGTATATCCTGAAAGGGTAACGAAATTAGCAAACAGCTTAAACAATGGAAAAAATGACTTCATAGGGTCACTAGGACATCATCAGGATGGGCTGACAATATGTAGGTGTCAACACTGATGGCAAAACCCTTTGTAGCTGGATGAGTTCAAATTAGAAATTAGAAGAGGATCCATGGATAACGCAAGCAGGAGGGGGGCAACGTGTAACACTGACAGAGGACGGGAAGATTCTTAGTTCTTGGAATTAAGGCAACTGTTTTAAAAGACCAAAGCAATAGGTTTTGTCCTGCCTAGGGCAGCACAAAACCAGGATACACCACTGTCTGTGAGGGACAAAAGGCACGTGTGCTCAAGTAGAGTGTGCCTGCTATTTTCATTAGCTCTGGTGAGCTAATGGAAGTAGGAAGGAATCCTCCTTGGCTGTTTGATTGACAGCCGGGGTGGTGTTGCCTAGTTAATTTATAAAATTGCTGATTTGTCAAAGAAATCAGCACTTTTAAAAACTGGGGTTAAACTATGATACTCCACACCCCAAAAGCACTTCTGCAAACAATGTTTATACTCAAATGATCCATTTTATACGTAAATGTCAATAACCCCACCCTTCCCGATAGATACCAGAATCTTCATTAATCTAATCAAAGAAGAGGTCACTTAACAAAATATCTATTTTAGCAGGAAAACAAATTGAATAATATTAGTGCGAAAACACATTAGTGCGAACATCATTTGTCACTAGAGATTTAAAGTTGTAGTTCATAGTCCAAAAAATCCATTGCAGTAAAATATGTATAATTCATGATAAATTGTGTTGTATTGGAAAGTCCAATCAGGATCAACAGTTTTCATAAAATCATGTAGATAGGATATAGAATTGCAATTTTGTATATATTTTAAAAAAAAATATTATTTTTACAATAAAATCATAAAAAGCAAATTGAATCATGCATTACTTAGGAACAGATAAAGTCAGAAAATTAAGAAAGATTATGCCGATTGTTTAGCAATTTTATCAATCACTATTTTATATACCTTAAAAAATGTATCTACTCTACATTTTTACAAGTAATATGTGAATACAATAATACACTAATACACAATATTACCAACAGTAATCATAATGAGTACAAATAAACCTGCTATTCAAAAAAATAACCCACTTACTATATTTTCAAGCTTTCCTCCTAATTTTGATATAAAATGTCCAATGGAAGGCCATACTCCTCTATAAAGACTTTATCCAAGCATGAGTTTCTCCAGCACATAATTGAAATCTTAATAATACAATTATAATCCTTTGATATAACGCATCAATGATTTTATTGGTTGAATATATGTTAATTTTCACATTTTAAATGTATCGGAAAAACTGTCACAAATGTCAATGTGTGGAATATGTATTTACACTTAACTTTGTTTATTTCATTTAGTGTAGCTATTGGAGTTAGTAAAGATGGAATTGTACGGTGTGTCACTACTCTGTGAGACATATTGCAATTTAACAGATTCTACTGTAATTAAAGCATCTGTTTCATTCCCATGCATTCCGCACAGTGACGTTGCTTCTGCATGAGTACAGACCAAGTTTTCTAGGTCTGCACAATCTTCAGCATGCACATGTCACATAAGTAAGAAATATAATTAAAAATAGGATGCACTATTTGCAATATTCCCTGCAAAATCTATTAAGTGTCCAATATTTATTACTTCCCGATTAGTTATGTATACCAATCCTGGGATAATGAATTCATAGTAAATACATAATTCCCAAAGAGAATCCCAATGGATTACTTTATCCTCTCTTTTAACTCAATTACATTATATATCGCAGATTTTGATATATATAATTGTATTTCAGACTGTCAATTGTTTAAACAATGCTGTTTAGTAACCAAATGCATGTTTAACAAATTATTGTCAACTTGACAACTATGCATTAATTTCATGGACGTTAATTAATTTATCAATATTACTGCTTTGAGATCCTCCTATATAGTGGTCAAATCAGACATAGGAATAGAAAATAAATGAATCATATGTTTCTAAATATTAAAATACCTTTCTTAAAGGGACACTCTGTGCACCAACTATAATGATAATAATGATATAATAATTTGATACATTTTGACCTCATTGATATGCTGATTTTATAATTTTTTTCCATGCTCAAAGCTATATAGTTTTTGCACAACAAAATGTTTTGCAGTATTCTGCGTAATAAGTTTGCCTCCTTAACCATGCCTCTCTATATCAGAAGTATGCACACATACACACAGTTTTTAGCACCAACATCACTGAGTGAATGTCTTTTAAGTCACAACTTGGCTGCAGATAGTTAGAAAAACTACATGCTGTATCCTTACTATATGCCTGACTGGGTATCCTCTTCTTCTAATGGAGGTTAGTTTGTAGTGCTGTCAGTGGCTGAGCTGTGTGCATACATTTGATAAGGAAGTATTTTTCTAGAGTGAGGGTGTGTGGCTAAAGAGGCAGGCTTATGGTGCAACATTCTGCAAAACATTTACAAATGTTATGCAAAAACTATAAAGATTTGTGTATTCAGCAATTGGGTCATCTGTCAGCTAAGTGGTTAAATCAGGGTCCTATTTGTTTGATTTATTTTCCCCATATGAACTGTAGGAAATGTACAGATTGACCAACAACTGAGCTTTCCAGTCATGTGTTTGCAGACATTGTAAAATCTGTGTGGGCCACTGCATCATCATCATTTGGCCACAAATGCAAACTCAGCACATATAGTCTGTTTTTTTCAGTACCATTTAATAAGTGTAAGATTTATGAATAGTGTTTTTCATACCAAGAAAAACACAGTGCAGATGTACTAATGCTGTATCAATTGCAGTAGGATTTAAGAAATAGTAGACTAGCCACAATATACTGGAGATTCATTTTGCACCGAACTGCAATTCGGCTGAATTTGGGCTGATCAGATGATCGGCTGAAATTCCGACCATCGATCACGTGCCAGAAATTTGGGAAGCTGACTCATGCAAGCCCAAACATGCTAGTTTTGATTAGTAATTTAGGGTGGCATTCCATTTGTCAGAAAAAAAAAGAGAGTGGAATGGAGAAGAAGCTGTAATTTATTTATTTTGTTGGGTGGCGGCAAATAGGCAGCTTAGTTTGCTATGATGGACACAAGGTTTGCCCAATCATATGGACTGTATCACCTGTAAAATGAAAAGGTAAAACAAAAAGATGATTGATGGTTAGAGGACAGCCACCAAATGTTAATTTTCTTGAGACATCTATTGGCAACTGACCAATAAAGGTAAAAAGGAGAAGCCTGAAAACAATCTATACTTCCAAGCAGGATTCTTCCAGCCAGCAGTAGTACTGTGTGTTTTACCCTTGCTGTACATGTGTGGGAGTGGAAGAATTCCTGGGTCATTGATTTGAGTTTAACTTTCTCTTGCTTACCTATGCAACATTGGCATTCACATAAGCAGTGTGACACTGGTGGTTATCGTTAGTGTAGTCAAACCAATCTTTCACCCCCCCAAAGAATATTCAGAAAATGCATTCTTGTTCTGTGTTTTGAAACACACAATGAATTTGTAACTGTGCCTCCCCAGCTTTCCACTCACTGCCCTGTCCCCTCTTTCCAAGATCATTCACCCCAGTTGCAACCCCTATATTCATCCTCCCAAAGATTTATTTCATTGCATACAATAGCTGTTTGTTCTCTTAAACAGCCTTAATTGGGCTGCTCACAGCCAATATGGTCCATGAAAAAATATTTAAGAGGCTGAATATGAGGTTTGTAATAGGAGGTGGAGTAGACACAGAGAATAGACACACACGCAGAACAGAAGAGGCTGGCAGTTTATGAATTGCAGGCATTATCTTGGAAGGAGGGAGCAGAGGCAGATAAGGGAAGGCTGGGGAGGTGAAGTAACAAAGTTCTGGGGCTGGAAGGAGACAGCGTTACACTGTTGTGGGACTGGTGTGAGGCTAATTTCAGTTGTTGTGGGAGTGGAGCTACAATGGTTGACTGACCAATCACACGGTAGGATAGTTGTGGAATCCAACTATAGAAGTAACAAGATTGAAGCTAATAATGGAGTCTGGGACAGTTTTGGAGCATTTTTTTTTACAACATTTTTAATATACTTGTTTTAGTTTTCATTGTATGTTTTAAAACACAGGACTAGAAGAATTCATTTTCTAGAAGTTATTCATTAACTAGAAGTTATTTTCCTGTGACAGCGTTATTTTAGATACTGGGTAGGACTTTGGTTTCAACTATTCACATAGTGCTAACTTGTTATATACACCTAATGTAGTCTAAATTAGTCTAAACTGAGGGACATGGACAAAAGTGTTTAATTTGATTGATATGTCAGCACATATTTATCTGAATTAATAGAAATTAATTATAAACCCATACAGAAGGGTCCAAGCCCTTGCTACAGTGGATGACAGCCAGGTGATGTTCTCCCTATATCCATATATGGCACGATGGCCTTTAAAAATAATAATAATATGAAGTGCATAGTAATCAATAGAAAAGTAAAAGAGCACGTGATTGGATGAAACAGCCATGCCAACCACTTTGGCCTTGTATTCATGCCATATGGGGTATAAATACTCCTTGTTAAAATGAAATTGTAATTTTTTAAGCAGCCATTATGTTGCAAATATCCCTTTAAATGTGTCAATTTTTCTTGTTTTTATTAGGCTTTTTATGGCATTCTATGGGCACCAACAAATGCTAAGTACTTCTAATAGGTTTGATGCTCATACCCACACTGCTTCTTTGTTATAGTAGCTGCTATCTAGCTCTAAAAGGAAAAAAAAAACACTTTTTTTTTTTTGCGCCATAATTTGGAGTGTTTCTGTGGGAATGTTTGCCCAATCATCCAGTAAAGCATTTGTGAGGTTAGGCACTGATGTTGGACAAGAAGGCCTGGCTCGCAATCTCCATTCCAGCTTATTGCAAGGTGTTAGATGGGGTTGAGGTCCAGGCTGTGTGTGGGCCAGTCAAGTTCTTCCCCAACTCACCCCCCCTTGTATTTATGGTCCTTGCTTTATGCATTGGAGCACAATCATGCTGGGATAGAAAAGGTCCTTCTCAAAACTCCAAAATGTCTTGGTGTGCTGAAGATTTCCTTTTACTGGAAGTAAGGGACCTAGTCCAACCCCTGAAAAACAACCTCATACTATTATCCTTCCTCTACTAAACTTTACAATTACATACACCAAACTGAGACTCTCCCATCAGACTGTCAACAAGAATAGCATGATTTGTCACTCCATAGAACATGTTTCCACTGCTCCAGGATTCAGTGGAGGTGTGCTTTACCATTCGATCCAATGCTTGGCATTGTACTTGGGGATGTAAGGCCTGCATGCAGGCTGCAGGAGTTTGTGAATTACATTTTCATATGTTGTAAATCAAACATCTACATTGCTGAGGTGGTTATGGTTAAATATTTGCGTTTAAGGTTTGCTGGGCATCATGGGTAGTTCATAAACATCTGACCTACAAACGTTTGCTTTCATGATCCAAGTCTAGGCTTAATCATAGTTTTACCAACTTCAATGTCCAAGCTAAGTGAGTTTGGAGCATGCACATTATGTTACCGGTTAAAAAAAACAAAAAAACAATAATACTAACAGAACAATGCTTGAATGCACTCTCAAAGAATTCTGGAATTAGCTCAGAATTTAGTGGGATCCTCTAACAATCAGCATTTCTCAGTGAGACTCCATATATAGTTTAATCTGGGAAATAATAGGTACATATCAAATTGCATTTTAGAGTAAAAATTGTATTATGTAATATTTACCAACGCTATACCTGCCTGCCATTATGAGATTTACACTTCCTCCTGGGGCTCTCTGCAGTGCAAAGTTAAATAGTGGCCTGGAATGAGGCACATATATATATACACATGCATACATTCACACACGTATCATATATATTTATATGGATATACAACTACTAAATTTAACAGGGTGGGGGCTAAGCTTCTCAGGGCTAAGGGCAGGAAACATCTTAAATACCATACTACACTTATGTGAGAAAAACGCCCAAAACAGTACGAAGAATACACGTGTATATTTTAATTAAACAATGTACTAAACTTTTACAATTGGAACAGGTATGTAATCACCCTTGCGAGGATGCCTTCTTTGCAAATCTGTGGCTGTTGCTTGACACTGTATGGACAGGTGGAGGCTCTGTAACCTGCAGCAAGCCTGCGCATTCTGGTCTTAGGAGCACTATCTTTTCCTTTAATATTTACAACTCCTGTGGGGTCAGATACTTTTCCCCAAGTGTCCTCCAGTACCTGTGTTTTAGCCTGGTTGCTGAAGGGACTCAGGTGGTCAGTAGAAAGTAAGGATTTTGTTTTCTTTAATGGTGTTGGATCATAAGATGGATCATCGAAGAAGCTGACCTGCTTGCTGAAAGGATGCAGGTGGTCAGTAGAAAGACAGGGTTTTCTTTTCTTTAATGGTGTTGGATCATAATGTGGATCATCGAAGATGCTGACCTGCTTGCTGAAGGGACCCAAGTGGTCAGTAGAAAGTAAGGATTTTCTTTTCTTCAATGTTGTCTGAATATAAAGTGGATCATCGAAGATGCTGACCGTGGGTGGTCCATCACTGTCTATATTCTTTTTAGTTGCCTGTGATGTTTGCATAAACATGTATCCAAACAAAAATTCAGGAACATACTGCACAGTCACAGGTTCTGAAGATGTTGGTGAATTTACCTCCTCTGGTTCACAACCATATGTTTCTGCAGAAAGAGCCATAGTAACAACTGAGATTACCAAGCCCGCACAACTAAAAGTGGCCAAGAACCTCAATGTACAGCTCATTAGTGTTCCGCTTCCTGTGATGTCACAAGCGCAGGAGTTCCATTACAGTTGGGATAGTACACAGGACTTTTTTTTTTCTCAAAATCTTTATTTAGTTTTATGAAAAAGTATGCATTTTCATAAAAGGTAAGAAACATACAGGTGTTATACCCAAATTATAAAGAGAAAAACAACAGGTTCTCAAAGCACCAGTAGGCTTACACTGAAGGATGGTACCAAGTAAGACATAAGGCTATAAGAACCCAAGAAATGAAATCGAAGAATGAAAAATGTGGAAAGCCAAAATTAACAGGGGATCCCCTGCAAAACATAGCTTTGAAAGACCATAAAAAATATGCTCAGTTTACAACTGTGTGAAGTTGGCACCCTGTGTTTTAAAACGTGAATAAAACATATATATAAATTTGTTTGTGTTGCGTCTGTTCTGATTCGTGCATCACAAAAAGAAAATATCTGGCAGTTTGGTTTTGGAGACATTTCATAATATATATATATATATATATATATACATATATATGTGTGTGTGTGTGTGTGTGTATATGTGCTGATTTGTGCCACAAAAATAATGTTTTGGAACGGGAAGATAAACACCCAGGTTGTCTGATTGATAGCCAGTGGTGTGATTCTGCAATAAGTTAGAAAAGTGCAGATTTCAAATTAAAATCACTGCATTGATAAACTGCAATTAAGAGGAGACGTTTCTGACATAGATAGTTCAGCAAGCTGAAGTACGTTGTGTGTGGGGAGTGTCCCTTTAAAAGAAATGGTACTGTAACTATACTGTGTCCTGGCAGGCATATTCATGGGCGTAACAGTCATCTTCTTTTGGATAATTTTCTATCCAGTATATCCTGAAAGGGTAACGAAATTAGCAAACAGCTTAAACAATGGAAAAAATGACTTCATAGGGTCACTAGGACATCATCAGGATGGGCTGACAATATGTAGGTGTCAACACTGATGGCAAAACCCTTTGTAGCTGGATGAGTTCAAATTAGAAATTAGAAGAGGATCCATGGATAACGCAAGCAGGAGGGGGGCAACGTGTAACACTGACAGAGGACGGGAAGATTCTTAGTTCTTGGAATTAAGGCAACTGTTTTAAAAGACCAAAGCAATAGGTTTTGTCCTGCCTAGGGCAGCACAAAACCAGGATACACCACTGTCTGTGAGGGACAAAAGGCACGTGTGCTCAAGTAGAGTGTGCCTGCTATTTTCATTAGCTCTGGTGAGCTAATGGAAGTAGGAAGGAATCCTCCTTGGCTGTTTGATTGACAGCCGGGGTGGTGTTGCCTAGTTAATTTATAAAATTGCTGATTTGTCAAAGAAATCAGCACTTTTAAAAACTGGGGTTAAACTATGATACTCCACACCCCAAAAGCACTTCTGCAAACAATGTTTATACTCAAATGATCCATTTTATACGTAAATGTCAATAACCCCACCCTTCCCGATAGATACCAGAATCTTCATTAATCTAATCAAAGAAGAGGTCACTTAACAAAATATCTATTTTAGCAGGAAAACAAATTGAATAATATTAGTGCGAAAACACATTAGTGCGAACATCATTTGTCACTAGAGATTTAAAGTTGTAGTTCATAGTCCAAAAAATCCATTGCAGTAAAATATGTATAATTCATGATAAATTGTGTTGTATTGGAAAGTCCAATCAGGATCAACAGTTTTCATAAAATCATGTAGATAGGATATAGAATTGCAATTTTGTATATATTTTAAAAAAAAATATTATTTTTACAATAAAATCATAAAAAGCAAATTGAATCATGCATTACTTAGGAACAGATAAAGTCAGAAAATTAAGAAAGATTATGCCGATTGTTTAGCAATTTTATCAATCACTATTTTATATACCTTAAAAAATGTATCTACTCTACATTTTTACAAGTAATATGTGAATACAATAATACACTAATACACAATATTACCAACAGTAATCATAATGAGTACAAATAAACCTGCTATTCAAAAAAATAACCCACTTACTATATTTTCAAGCTTTCCTCCTAATTTTGATATAAAATGTCCAATGGAAGGCCATACTCCTCTATAAAGACTTTATCCAAGCATGAGTTTCTCCAGCACATAATTGAAATCTTAATAATACAATTATAATCCTTTGATATAACGCATCAATGATTTTATTGGTTGAATATATGTTAATTTTCACATTTTAAATGTATCGGAAAAACTGTCACAAATGTCAATGTGTGGAATATGTATTTACACTTAACTTTGTTTATTTCATTTAGTGTAGCTATTGGAGTTAGTAAAGATGGAATTGTACGGTGTGTCACTACTCTGTGAGACATATTGCAATTTAACAGATTCTACTGTAATTAAAGCATCTGTTTCATTCCCATGCATTCCGCACAGTGACGTTACTTCTGCATGAGTACAGACCAAGTTTTCTAGGTCTGCACAATCTTCAGCATGCACATGTCACATAAGTAAGAAATATAATTAAAAATAGGATGCACTATTTGCAATATTCCCTGCAAAATCTATTAAGTGTCCAATATTTATTACTTCCCGATTAGTTATGTATACCAATCCTGGGATAATGAATTCATAGTAAATACATAATTCCCAAAGAGAATCCCAATGGATTACTTTATCCTCTCTTTTAACTCAATTACATTATATATCGCAGATTTTGATATATATAATTGTATTTCAGACTGTCAATTGTTTAAACAATGCTGTTTAGTAACCAAATGCATGTTTAACAAATTATTGTCAACTTGACAACTATGCATTAATTTCATGGACGTTAATTAATTTATCAATATTACTGCTTTGAGATCCTCCTATATAGTGGTCAAATCAGACATAGGAATAGAAAATAAATGAATCATATGTTTCTAAATATTAAAATACCTTTCTTAAAGGGACACTCTGTGCACCAACTATAATGATAATAATGATATAATAATTTGATACATTTTGACCTCATTGATATGCTGATTTTATAATTTTTTTCCATGCTCAAAGCTATATAGTTTTTGCACAACAAAATGTTTTGCAGTATTCTGCGTAATAAGTTTGCCTCCTTAACCATGCCTCTCTATATCAGAAGTATGCACACATACACACAGTTTTTAGCACCAACATCACTGAGTGAATGTCTTTTAAGTCACAACTTGGCTGCAGATAGTTAGAAAAACTATATGCTGTATCCTTACTATATGCCTGACTGGGTATCCTCTTCTTCTAATGGAGGTTAGTTTGTAGTGCTGTCAGTGGCTGAGCTGTGTGCATACATTTGATAAGGAAGTATTTTTCTAGAGTGAGGGTGTGTGGCTAAAGAGGCAGGCTTATGGTGCAACATTCTGCAAAACATTTACAAATGTTATGCAAAAACTATAAAGATTTGTGTATTCAGCAATTGGGTCATCTGTCAGCTAAGTGGTTAAATCAGGGTCCTATTTGTTTGATTTATTTTCCCCATATGAACTGTAGGAAATGTACAGATTGACCAACAACTGAGCTTTCCAGTCATGTGTTTGCAGACATTGTAAAATCTGTGTGGGCCACTGCATCATCATCATTTGGCCACAAATGCAAACTCAGCACATATAGTCTGTTTTTTTCAGTACCATTTAATAAGTGTAAGATTTATGAATAGTGTTTTTCATACCAAGAAAAACACAGTGCAGATGTACTAATGCTGTATCAATTGCAGTAGGATTTAAGAAATAGTAGACTAGCCACAATATACTGGAGATTCATTTTGCACCGAACTGCAATTCGGCTGAATTTGGGCTGATCAGATGATCGGCTGAAATTCCGATCATCGATCACGTGCCAGAAATTTGGGAAGCTGACTCATGCAAGCCCAAACATGCTAGTTTTGATTAGTAATTTAGGGTGGCATTCCATTTGTCAGAAAAAAAAAGAGAGTGGAATGGAGAAGAAGCTGTAATTTATTTATTTTGTTGGGTGGCGGCAAATAGGCAGCTTAGTTTGCTATGATGGACACAAGGTTTGCCCAATCATATGGACTGTATCACCTGTAAAATGAAAAGGTAAAACAAAAAGATGATTGATGGTTAGAGGACAGCCACCAAATGTTAATTTTCTTGAGACATCTATTGGCAACTGACCAATAAAGGTAAAAAGGAGAAGCCTGAAAACAATCTATACTTCCAAGCAGGATTCTTCCAGCCAGCAGTAGTACTGTGTGTTTTACCCTTGCTGTACATGTGTGGGAGTGGAAGAATTCCTGGGTCATTGATTTGAGTTTAACTTACTCTTGCTTACCTATGCAACATTGGCATTCACATAAGCAGTGTGACGCTGGTGGTTATCGTTAGTGTAGTCAAACCAATCTTTCACCCCCCCCAAAGAATATTCAGAAAATGCATTCTTGTTCTGTGTTTTGAAACACACAATGAATTTGTAACTGTGCCTCCCCAGCTTTCCACTCACTGCCCTGTCCCCTCTTTCCAAGATCATTCACCCCAGTTGCAACCCCTATATTCATCCTCCCAAAGATTTATTTCATTGCATACAATAGCTGTTTGTTCTCTTAAACAGCCTTAATTGGGCTGCTCACAGCCAATATGGTCCATGAAAAAATATTTAAGAGGCTGAATATGAGGTTTGTAATAGGAGGTGGAGTAGACACAGAGAATAGACACACACGCAGAACAGAAGAGGCTGGCAGTTTATGAATTGCAGGCATTATCTTGGAAGGAGGGAGCAGAGGCAGATAAGGGAAGGCTGGGGAGGTGAAGTAACAAAGTTCTGGGGCTGGAAGGAGACAGCGTTACACTGTTGTGGGACTGGTGTGAGGCTAATTTCAGTTGTTGTGGGAGTGGAGCTACAATGGTTGACTGACCAATCACACGGTAGGATAGTTGTGGAATCCAACTATAGAAGTAACAAGATTGAAGCTAATAATGGAGTCTGGGACAGTTTTGGAGCATTTTTTTTTACAACATTTTTAATATACTTGTTTTAGTTTTCATTGTATGTTTTAAAACACAGGACTAGAAGAATTCATTTTCTAGAAGTTATTCATTAACTAGAAGTTATTTTCCTGTGACAGCGTTATTTTAGATACTGGGTAGGACTTTGGTTTCAACTATTCACATAGTGCTAACTTGTTATATACACCTAATGTAGTCTAAATTAGTCTAAACTGAGGGACATGGACAAAAGTGTTTAATTTGATTGATATGTCAGCACATATTTATCTGAATTAATAGAAATTAATTATAAACCCATACAGAAGGGTCCAAGCCCTTGCTACAGTGGATGACAGCCAGGTGATGTTCTCCCTATATCCATATATGGCACGATGGCCTTTAAAAATAATAATAATATGAAGTGCATAGTAATCAATAGAAAAGTAAAAGAGCACGTGATTGGATGAAACAGCCATGCCAACCACTTTGGCCTTGTATTCATGCCATATGGGGTATAAATACTCCTTGTTAAAATGAAATTGTAATTTTTTAAGCAGCCATTATGTTGCAAATATCCCTTTAAATGTGTCAATTTTTCTTGTTTTTATTAGGCTTTTTATGGCATTCTATGGGCACCAACAAATGCTAAGTACTTCTAATAGGTTTGATGCTCATACCCACACTGCTTCTTTGTTATAGTAGCTGCTATCTAGCTCTAAAAGGAAAAAAAAAACACTTTTTTTTTTTTGCGCCATAATTTGGAGTGTTTCTGTGGGAATGTTTGCCCAATCATCCAGTAAAGCATTTGTGAGGTTAGGCACTGATGTTGGACAAGAAGGCCTGGCTCGCAATCTCCATTCCAGCTTATTGCAAGGTGTTAGATGGGGTTGAGGTCCAGGCTGTGTGTGGGCCAGTCAAGTTCTTCCCCAACTCACCCCCCCTTGTATTTATGGTCCTTGCTTTATGCATTGGAGCACAATCATGCTGGGATAGAAAAGGTCCTTCTCAAAACTCCAAAATGTCTTGGTGTGCTGAAGATTTCCTTTTACTGGAAGTAAGGGACCTAGTCCAACCCCTGAAAAACAACCTCATACTATTATCCTTCCTCTACTAAACTTTACAATTACATACACCAAACTGAGACTCTCCCATCAGACTGTCAACAAGAATAGCATGATTTGTCACTCCATAGAACATGTTTCCACTGCTCCAGGATTCAGTGGAGGTGTGCTTTACCATTCGATCCAATGCTTGGCATTGTACTTGGGGATGTAAGGCCTGCATGCAGGCTGCAGGAGTTTGTGAATTACATTTTCATATGTTGTAAATCAAACATCTACATTGCTGAGGTGGTTATGGTTAAATATTTGCGTTTAAGGTTTGCTGGGCATCATGGGTAGTTCATAAACATCTGACCTACAAACGTTTGCTTTCATGATCCAAGTCTAGGCTTAATCATAGTTTTACCAACTTCAATGTCCAAGCTAAGTGAGTTTGGAGCATGCACATTATGTTACCGGTTAAAAAAAACAAAAAACAATAATACTAACAGAACAATGCTTGAATGCACTCTCAAAGAATTCTGGAATTAGCTCAGAATTTAGTGGGATCCTCTAACAATCAGCATTTCTCAGTGAGACTCCATATATAGTTTAATCTGGGAAATAATAGGTACATATCAAATTGCATTTTAGAGTAAAAATTGTATTATGTAATATTTACCAACGCTATACCTGCCTGCTATTATGAGATTTACACTTCCTCCTGGGGCTCTCTGCAGTGCAAAGTTAAATAGTGGCCTGGAATGAGGCACATATATATATACACATGCATACATTCACACACGTATCATATATATTTATATGGATATACAACTACTAAATTTAACAGGGTGGGGGCTAAGCTTCTCAGGGCTAAGGGCAGGAAACATCTTAAATACCATACTACACTTATGTGAGAAAAACGCCCAAAACAGTACGAAGAATACACGTGTATATTTTAATTAAACAATGTACTAAACTTTTACAATTGGAACAGGTATGTAATCACCCTTGCGAGGATGCCTTCTTTGCAAATCTGTGGCTGTTGCTTGACACTGTATGGACAGGTGGAGGCTCTGTAACCTGCAGCAAGCCTGCGCATTCTGGTCTTAGGAGCACTATCTTTTCCTTTAATATTTACAACTCCTGTGGGGTCAGATACTTTTCCCCAAGTGTCCTCCAGTACCTGTGTTTTAGCCTGGTTGCTGAAGGGACTCAGGTGGTCAGTAGAAAGTAAGGATTTTGTTTTCTTTAATGGTGTTGGATCATAAGATGGATCATCGAAGAAGCTGACCTGCTTGCTGAAAGGATGCAGGTGGTCAGTAGAAAGACAGGGTTTTCTTTTCTTTAATGGTGTTGGATCATAATGTGGATCATCGAAGATGCTGACCTGCTTGCTGAAGGGACCCAAGTGGTCAGTAGAAAGTAAGGATTTTCTTTTCTTCAATGTTGTCTGAATATAAAGTGGATCATCGAAGATGCTGACCGTGGGTGGTCCATCACTGTCTATATTCTTTTTAGTTGCCTGTGATGTTTGCATAAACATGTATCCAAACAAAAATTCAGGAACATACTGCACAGTCACAGGTTCTGAAGATGTTGGTGAATTTACCTCCTCTGGTTCACAACCATATGTTTCTGCAGAAAGAGCCATAGTAACAACTGAGATTACCAAGCCCGCACAACTAAAAGTGGCCAAGAACCTCAATGTACAGCTCATTAGTGTTCCGCTTCCTGTGATGTCACAAGCGCAGGAGTTCCATTACAGTTGGGATAGTACACAGGACTTTTTTTTTTCTCAAAATCTTTATTTAGTTTTATGAAAAAGTATGCATTTTCATAAAAGGTAAGAAACATACAGGTGTTATACCCAAATTATAAAGAGAAAAACAACAGGTTCTCAAAGCACCAGTAGGCTTACACTGAAGGATGGTACCAAGTAAGACATAAGGCTATAAGAACCCAAGAAATGAAATCGAAGAATGAAAAATGTGGAAAGCCAAAATTAACAGGGGATCCCCTGCAAAACATAGCTTTGAAAGACCATAAAAAATATGCTCAGTTTACAACTGTGTGAAGTTGGCACCCTGTGTTTTAAAACGTGAATAAAACATATATATAAATTTGTTTGTGTTGCGTCTGTTCTGATTCGTGCATCACAAAAAGAAAATATCTGGCAGTTTGGTTTTGGAGACATTTCATAATATATATATATATATATATATATATATACATATATATGTGTGTGTGTGTGTGTGTGTATATGTGCTGATTTGTGCCACAAAAATAATGTTTTGGAACGGGAAGATAAACACCCAGGTTGTCTGATTGATAGCCAGTGGTGTGTTTCTGCAATAAGTTAGAAAAGTGCAGATTTCAAATTAAAATCACTGCATTGATAAACTGCAATTAAGAGGAGACGTTTCTGACATAGATAGTTCAGCAAGCTGAAGTACGTTGTGTGTGGGGAGTGTCCCTTTAAAAGAAATGGTACTGTAACTATACTGTGTCCTGGCAGGCATATTCATGGGCGTAACAGTCATCTTCTTTTGGATAATTTTCTATCCAGTATATCCTGAAAGGGTAACGAAATTAGCAAACAGCTTAAACAATGGAAAAAATGACTTCATAGGGTCACTAGGACATCATCAGGATGGGCTGACAATATGTAGGTGTCAACACTGATGGCAAAACCCTTTGTAGCTGGATGAGTTCAAATTAGAAATTAGAAGAGGATCCATGGATAACGCAAGCAGGAGGGGGGCAACGTGTAACACTGACAGAGGACGGGAAGATTCTTAGTTCTTGGAATTAAGGCAACTGTTTTAAAAGACCAAAGCAATAGGTTTTGTCCTGCCTAGGGCAGCACAAAACCAGGATACACCACTGTCTGTGAGGGACAAAAGGCACGTGTGCTCAAGTAGAGTGTGCCTGCTATTTTCATTAGCTCTGGTGAGCTAATGGAAGTAGGAAGGAATCCTCCTTGGCTGTTTGATTGACAGCCGGGGTGGTGTTGCCTAGTTAATTTATAAAATTGCTGATTTGTCAAAGAAATCAGCACTTTTAAAAACTGGGGTTAAACTATGATACTCCACACCCCAAAAGCACTTCTGCAAACAATGTTTATACTCAAATGATCCATTTTATACGTAAATGTCAATAACCCCACCCTTCCCGATAGATACCAGAATCTTCATTAATCTAATCAAAGAAGAGGTCACTTAACAAAATATCTATTTTAGCAGGAAAACAAATTGAATAATATTAGTGCGAAAACACATTAGTGCGAACATCATTTGTCACTAGAGATTTAAAGTTGTAGTTCATAGTCCAAAAAATCCATTGCAGTAAAATATGTATAATTCATGATAAATTGTGTTGTATTGGAAAGTCCAATCAGGATCAACAGTTTTCATAAAATCATGTAGATAGGATATAGAATTGCAATTTTGTATATATTTTAAAAAAAAATATTATTTTTACAATAAAATCATAAAAAGCAAATTGAATCATGCATTACTTAGGAACAGATAAAGTCAGAAAATTAAGAAAGATTATGCCGATTGTTTAGCAATTTTATCAATCACTATTTTATATACCTTAAAAAATGTATCTACTCTACATTTTTACAAGTAATATGTGAATACAATAATACACTAATACACAATATTACCAACAGTAATCATAATGAGTACAAATAAACCTGCTATTCAAAAAAATAACCCACTTACTATATTTTCAAGCTTTCCTCCTAATTTTGATATAAAATGTCCAATGGAAGGCCATACTCCTCTATAAAGACTTTATCCAAGCATGAGTTTCTCCAGCACATAATTGAAATCTTAATAATACAATTATAATCCTTTGATATAACGCATCAATGATTTTATTGGTTGAATATATGTTAATTTTCACATTTTAAATGTATCGGAAAAACTGTCACAAATGTCAATGTGTGGAATATGTATTTACACTTAACTTTGTTTATTTCATTTAGTGTAGCTATTGGAGTTAGTAAAGATGGAATTGTACGGTGTGTCACTACTCTGTGAGACATATTGCAATTTAACAGATTCTACTGTAATTAAAGCATCTGTTTCATTCCCATGCATTCCGCACAGTGACGTTACTTCTGCATGAGTACAGACCAAGTTTTCTAGGTCTGCACAATCTTCAGCATGCACATGTCACATAAGTAAGAAATATAATTAAAAATAGGATGCACTATTTGCAATATTCCCTGCAAAATCTATTAAGTGTCCAATATTTATTACTTCCCGATTAGTTATGTATACCAATCCTGGGATAATGAATTCATAGTAAATACATAATTCCCAAAGAGAATCCCAATGGATTACTTTATCCTCTCTTTTAACTCAATTACATTATATATCGCAGATTTTGATATATATAATTGTATTTCAGACTGTCAATTGTTTAAACAATGCTGTTTAGTAACCAAATGCATGTTTAACAAATTATTGTCAACTTGACAACTATGCATTAATTTCATGGACGTTAATTAATTTATCAATATTACTGCTTTGAGATCCTCCTATATAGTGGTCAAATCAGACATAGGAATAGAAAATAAATGAATCATATGTTTCTAAATATTAAAATACCTTTCTTAAAGGGACACTCTGTGCACCAACTATAATGATAATAATGATATAATAATTTGATACATTTTGACCTCATTGATATGCTGATTTTATAATTTTTTTCCATGCTCAAAGCTATATAGTTTTTGCACAACAAAATGTTTTGCAGTATTCTGCGTAATAAGTTTGCCTCCTTAACCATGCCTCTCTATATCAGAAGTATGCACACATACACACAGTTTTTAGCACCAACATCACTGAGTGAATGTCTTTTAAGTCACAACTTGGCTGCAGATAGTTAGAAAAACTACATGCTGTATCCTTACTATATGCCTGACTGGGTATCCTCTTCTTCTAATGGAGGTTAGTTTGTAGTGCTGTCAGTGGCTGAGCTGTGTGCATACATTTGATAAGGAAGTATTTTTCTAGAGTGAGGGTGTGTGGCTAAAGAGGCAGGCTTATGGTGCAACATTCTGCAAAACATTTACAAATGTTATGCAAAAACTATAAAGATTTGTGTATTCAGCAATTGGGTCATCTGTCAGCTAAGTGGTTAAATCAGGGTCCTATTTGTTTGATTTATTTCCCCCATATGAACTGTAGGAAATGTACAGATTGACCAACAACTGAGCTTTCCAGTCATGTGTTTGCAGACATTGTAAAATCTGTGTGGGCCACTGCATCATCATCATTTGGCCACAAATGCAAACTCAGCACATATAGTCTGATTTTTTCAGTACCATTTAATAAGTGTAAGATTTATGAATAGTGTTTTTCATACCAAGAAAAACACAGTGCAGATGTACTAATGCTGTATCAATTGCAGTAGGATTTAAGAAATAGTAGACTAGCCACAATATACTGGAGATTCATTTTGCACCGAACTGCAATTCGGCTGAATTTGGGCTGATCAGATGATCGGCTGAAATTCCGACCATCGATCACGTGCCAGAAATTTGGGAAGCTGACTCATGCAAGCCCAAACATGCTAGTTTTGATTAGTAATTTAGGGTGGCATTCCATTTGTCAGAAAAAAAAAGAGAGTGGAATGGAGAAGAAGCTGTAATTTATTTTTTTTGTTGGGTGGCGGCAAATAGTCAGCTTAGTTTGCTATGATGGACACAAGGTTTGCCCAATCATATGGACTGTATCACCTGTAAAATGAAAAGGTAAAACAAAAAGATGATTGATGGTTAGAGGACAGCCACCAAATGTTAATTTTCTTGAGACATCTATTGGCAACTGACCAATAAAGGTAAAAAGGAGAAGCCTGAAAACAATCTATACTTCCAAGCAGGATTCTTCCAGCCAGCAGTAGTACTGTGTGTTTTACCCTTGCTGTACATGTGTGGGAGTGGAAGAATTCCTGGGTCATTGATTTGAGTTTAACTTTCTCTTGCTTACCTATGCAACATTGGCATTCACATAAGCAGTGTGACACTGGTGGTTATCGTTAGTGTAGTCAAACCAATCTTTCACCCCCCCCAAAGAATATTCAGAAAATGCATTCTTGTTCTGTGTTTTGAAACACACAATGAATTTGTAACTGTGCCTCCCCAGCTTTCCACTCACTGCCCTGTCCCCTCTTTCCAAGATCATTCACCCCAGTTGCAACCCCTATATTCATCCTCCCAAAGATTTATTTCATTGCATACAATAGCTGTTTGTTCTCTTAAACAGCCTTAATTGGGCTGCTCACAGCCAATATGGTCCATGAAAAAATATTTAAGAGGCTGAATATGAGGTTTGTAATAGGAGGTGGAGTAGACACAGAGAATAGACACACACGCAGAACAGAAGAGGCTGGCAGTTTATGAATTGCAGGCATTATCTTGGAAGGAGGGAGCAGAGGCAGATAAGGGAAGGCTGGGGAGGTGAAGTAACAAAGTTCTGGGGCTGGAAGGAGACAGCGTTACACTGTTGTGGGACTGGTGTGAGGCTAATTTCAGTTGTTGTGGGAGTGGAGCTACAATGGTTGACTGACCAATCACACGGTAGGATAGTTGTGGAATCCAACTATAGAAGTAACAAGATTGAAGCTAATAATGGAGTCTGGGACAGTTTTGGAGCATTTTTTTTTACAACATTTTTAATATACTTGTTTTAGTTTTCATTGTATGTTTTAAAACACAGGACTAGAAGAATTCATTTTCTAGAAGTTATTCATTAACTAGAAGTTATTTTCCTGTGACAGCGTTATTTTAGATACTGGGTAGGACTTTGGTTTCAACTATTCACATAGTGCTAACTTGTTATATACACCTAATGTAGTCTAAATTAGTCTAAACTGAGGGACATGGACAAAAGTGTTTAATTTGATTGATATGTCAGCACATATTTATCTGAATTAATAGAAATTAATTATAAACCCATACAGAAGGGTCCAAGCCCTTGCTACAGTGGATGACAGCCAGGTGATGTTCTCCCTATATCCATATATGGCACGATGGCCTTTAAAAATAATAATAATATGAAGTGCATAGTAATCAATAGAAAAGTAAAAGAGCACGTGATTGGATGAAACAGCCATGCCAACCACTTTGGCCTTGTATTCATGCCATATGGGGTATAAATACTCCTTGTTAAAATGAAATTGTAATTTTTTAAGCAGCCATTATGTTGCAAATATCCCTTTAAATGTGTCAATTTTTCTTGTTTTTATTAGGCTTTTTATGGCATTCTATGGGCACCAACAAATGCTAAGTACTTCTAATAGGTTTGATGCTCATACCCACACTGCTTCTTTGTTATAGTAGCTGCTATCTAGCTCTAAAAGGAAAAAAAAAACACTTTTTTTTTTTTGCGCCATAATTTGGAGTGTTTCTGTGGGAATGTTTGCCCAATCATCCAGTAAAGCATTTGTGAGGTTAGGCACTGATGTTGGACAAGAAGGCCTGGCTCGCAATCTCCATTCCAGCTTATTGCAAGGTGTTAGATGGGGTTGAGGTCCAGGCTGTGTGTGGGCCAGTCAAGTTCTTCCCCAACTCACCCCCCCTTGTATTTATGGTCCTTGCTTTATGCATTGGAGCACAATCATGCTGGGATAGAAAAGGTCCTTCTCAAAACTCCAAAATGTCTTGGTGTGCTGAAGATTTCCTTTTACTGGAAGTAAGGGACCTAGTCCAACCCCTGAAAAACAACCTCATACTATTATCCTTCCTCTACTAAACTTTACAATTACATACACCAAACTGAGACTCTCCCATCAGACTGTCAACAAGAATAGCATGATTTGTCACTCCATAGAACATGTTTCCACTGCTCCAGGATTCAGTGGAGGTGTGCTTTACCATTCGATCCAATGCTTGGCATTGTACTTGGGGATGTAAGGCCTGCATGCAGGCTGCAGGAGTTTGTGAATTACATTTTCATATGTTGTAAATCAAACATCTACATTGCTGAGGTGGTTATGGTTAAATATTTGCGTTTAAGGTTTGCTGGGCATCATGGGTAGTTCATAAACATCTGACCTACAAACGTTTGCTTTCATGATCCAAGTCTAGGCTTAATCATAGTTTTACCAACTTCAATGTCCAAGCTAAGTGAGTTTGGAGCATGCACATTATGTTACCGGTTAAAAAAAACAAAAAACAATAATACTAACAGAACAATGCTTGAATGCACTCTCAAAGAATTCTGGAATTAGCTCAGAATTTAGTGGGATCCTCTAACAATCAGCATTTCTCAGTGAGACTCCATATATAGTTTAATCTGGGAAATAATAGGTACATATCAAATTGCATTTTAGAGTAAAAATTGTATTATGTAATATTTACCAACGCTATACCTGCCTGCTATTATGAGATTTACACTTCCTCCTGGGGCTCTCTGCAGTGCAAAGTTAAATAGTGGCCTGGAATGAGGCACATATATATATACACATGCATACATTCACACACGTATCATATATATTTATATGGATATACAACTACTAAATTTAACAGGGTGGGGGCTAAGCTTCTCAGGGCTAAGGGCAGGAAACATCTTAAATACCATACTACACTTATGTGAGAAAAACGCCCAAAACAGTACGAAGAATACACGTGTATATTTTAATTAAACAATGTACTAAACTTTTACAATTGGAACAGGTATGTAATCACCCTTGCGAGGATGCCTTCTTTGCAAATCTGTGGCTGTTGCTTGACACTGTATGGACAGGTGGAGGCTCTGTAACCTGCAGCAAGCCTGCGCATTCTGGTCTTAGGAGCACTATCTTTTCCTTTAATATTTACAACTCCTGTGGGGTCAGATACTTTTCCCCAAGTGTCCTCCAGTACCTGTGTTTTAGCCTGGTTGCTGAAGGGACTCAGGTGGTCAGTAGAAAGTAAGGATTTTGTTTTCTTTAATGGTGTTGGATCATAAGATGGATCATCGAAGAAGCTGACCTGCTTGCTGAAAGGATGCAGGTGGTCAGTAGAAAGACAGGGTTTTCTTTTCTTTAATGGTGTTGGATCATAATGTGGATCATCGAAGATGCTGACCTGCTTGCTGAAGGGACCCAAGTGGTCAGTAGAAAGTAAGGATTTTCTTTTCTTCAATGTTGTCTGAATATAAAGTGGATCATCGAAGATGCTGACCGTGGGTGGTCCATCACTGTCTATATTCTTTTTAGTTGCCTGTGATGTTTGCATAAACATGTATCCAAACAAAAATTCAGGAACATACTGCACAGTCACAGGTTCTGAAGATGTTGGTGAATTTACCTCCTCTGGTTCACAACCATATGTTTCTGCAGAAAGAGCCATAGTAACAACTGAGATTACCAAGCCCGCACAACTAAAAGTGGCCAAGAACCTCAATGTACAGCTCATTAGTGTTCCGCTTCCTGTGATGTCACAAGCGCAGGAGTTCCATTACAGTTGGGATAGTACACAGGACTTTTTTTTTTCTCAAAATCTTTATTTAGTTTTATGAAAAAGTATGCATTTTCATAAAAGGTAAGAAACATACAGGTGTTATACCCAAATTATAAAGAGAAAAACAACAGGTTCTCAAAGCACCAGTAGGCTTACACTGAAGGATGGTACCAAGTAAGACATAAGGCTATAAGAACCCAAGAAATGAAATCGAAGAATGAAAAATGTGGAAAGCCAAAATTAACAGGGGATCCCCTGCAAAACATAGCTTTGAAAGACCATAAAAAATATGCTCAGTTTACAACTGTGTGAAGTTGGCACCCTGTGTTTTAAAACGTGAATAAAACATATATATAAATTTGTTTGTGTTGCGTCTGTTCTGATTCGTGCATCACAAAAAGAAAATATCTGGCAGTTTGGTTTTGGAGACATTTCATAATATATATATATATATATATATATATATATATACATATATATGTGTGTGTGTGTGTGTGTGTATATGTGCTGATTTGTGCCACAAAAATAATGTTTTGGAACGGGAAGATAAACACCCAGGTTGTCTGATTGATAGCCAGTGGTGTGTTTCTGCAATAAGTTAGAAAAGTGCAGATTTCAAATTAAAATCACTGCATTGATAAACTGCAATTAAGAGGAGACGTTTCTGACATAGATAGTTCAGCAAGCTGAAGTACGTTGTGTGTGGGGAGTGTCCCTTTAAAAGAAATGGTACTGTAACTATACTGTGTCCTGGCAGGCATATTCATGGGCGTAACAGTCATCTTCTTTTGGATAATTTTCTATCCAGTATATCCTGAAAGGGTAACGAAATTAGCAAACAGCTTAAACAATGGAAAAAATGACTTCATAGGGTCACTAGGACATCATCAGGATGGGCTGACAATATGTAGGTGTCAACACTGATGGCAAAACCCTTTGTAGCTGGATGAGTTCAAATTAGAAATTAGAAGAGGATCCATGGATAACGCAAGCAGGAGGGGGGCAACGTGTAACACTGACAGAGGACGGGAAGATTCTTAGTTCTTGGAATTAAGGCAACTGTTTTAAAAGACCAAAGCAATAGGTTTTGTCCTGCCTAGGGCAGCACAAAACCAGGATACACCACTGTCTGTGAGGGACAAAAGGCACGTGTGCTCAAGTAGAGTGTGCCTGCTATTTTCATTAGCTCTGGTGAGCTAATGGAAGTAGGAAGGAATCCTCCTTGGCTGTTTGATTGACAGCCGGGGTGGTGTTGCCTAGTTAATTTATAAAATTGCTGATTTGTCAAAGAAATCAGCACTTTTAAAAACTGGGGTTAAACTATGATACTCCACACCCCAAAAGCACTTCTGCAAACCCACCCTTCCCGATAGATACCAGAATCTTCATTAATCTAATCAAAGAAGAGGTCACTTAACAAAATATCTATTTTAGCAGGAAAACAAATTGAATAATATTAGTGCGAAAACACATTAGTGCGAACATCATTTGTCACTAGAGATTTAAAGTTGTAGTTCATAGTCCAAAAAATCCATTGCAGTAAAATATGTATAATTCATGATAAATTGTGTTGTATTGGAAAGTCCAATCAGGATCAACAGTTTTCATAAAATCATGTAGATAGGATATAGAATTGCAATTTTGTATATATTTAAAAAAAAAATATTATTTTTACAATAAAATCATAAAAAGCAAATTGAATCATGCATTACTTAGGAACAGATAAAGTCAGAAAATTAAGAAAGATTATGCCGATTGTTTAGCAATTTTATCAATCACTATTTTATATACCTTAAAAAATGTATCTACTCTACGTTTTTACAAGTAATATGTGAATACAATAATACACTAATACACAATATTACCAACAGTAATCATAATGAGTACAAATAAACCTGCTATTCAAAAATATAACCCACTTACTATATTTTCAAGCTTTCCTCCTAATTTTGATATAAAATGTCCAATGGAAGGCCATACTCCTCTATAAAGACTTTATCCAAGCATGAGTTTCTCCAGCACATAATTGAAATCTTAATAATACAATTATAATCCTTTGATATAACGCATCAATGATTTTATTGGTTGAATATATGTTAATTTTCACATTTTAAATGTATCGGAAAAACTGTCACAAATGTCAATGTGTGGAATATGTATTTACACTTAACTTTGTTTATTTCATTTAGTGTAGCTATTGGAGTTAGTAAAGATGGAATTGTACGGTGTGTCACTACTCTGTGAGACATATTGCAATTTAACAGATTCTACTGTAATTAAAGCATCTGTTTCATTCCCATGCATTCCGCACAGTGACGTTACTTCTGCATGAGTACAGACCAAGTTTTCTAGGTCTGCACAATCTTCAGCATGCACATGTCACATAAGTAAGAAATATAATTAAAAATAGGATGCACTATTTGCAATATTCCCTGCAAAATCTATTAAGTGTCCAATATTTATTACTTCCCGATTAGTTATGTATACCAATCCTGGGATAATGAATTCATAGTAAATACATAATTCCCAAAGAGAATCCCAATGGATTACTTTATCCTCTCTTTTAACTCAATTACATTATATATCGCAGATTTTGATATATATAATTGTATTTCAGACTGTCAATTGTTTAAACAATGCTGTTTAGTAACCAAATGCATGTTTAACAAATTATTGTCAACTTGACAACTATGCATTAATTTCATGGACGTTAATTAATTTATCAATATTACTGCTTTGAGATCCTCCTATATAGTGGTCAAATCAGACATAGGAATAGAAAATAAATGAATCATATGTTTCTAAATATTAAAATACCTTTCTTAAAGGGACACTCTGTGCACCAACTATAATGATAATAATGATATAATAATTTGATACATTTTGACCTCATTGATATGCTGATTTTATAATTTTTTTCCATGCTCAAAGCTATATAGTTTTTGCACAACAAAATGTTTTGCAGTATTCTGCGTAATAAGTTTGCCTCCTTAACCATGCCTCTCTATATCAGAAGTATGCACACATACACACAGTTTTTAGCACCAACATCACTGAGTGAATGTCTTTTAAGTCACAACTTGGCTGCAGATAGTTAGAAAAACTACATGCTGTATCCTTACTATATGCCTGACTGGGTATCCTCTTCTTCTAATGGAGGTTAGTTTGTAGTGCTGTCAGTGGCTGAGCTGTGTGCATACATTTGATAAGGAAGTATTTTTCTAGAGTGAGGGTGTGTGGCTAAAGAGGCAGGCTTATGGTGCAACATTCTGCAAAACATTTACAAATGTTATGCAAAAACTATAAAGATTTGTTTATTCAGCAATTGGGTCATCTGTCAGCTAAGTGGTTAAATCAGGGTCCTATTTGTTTGATTTATTTTCCCCATATGAACTGTAGGAAATGTACAGATTGACCAACAACTGAGCTTTCCAGTCATGTGTTTGCAGACATTGTAAAATCTGTGTGGGCCACTGCATCATCATCATTTGGCCACAAATGCAAACTCAGCACATATTGTCTGTTTTTTTCAGTACCATTTAATAAGTGTAAGATTTATGAATAGTGTTTTTCATACCAAGAAAAACACAGTGCAGATGTACTAATGCTGTATCAATTGCAGTAGGATTTAAGAAATAGTAGACTAGCCACAATATACTGGAGATTCATTTTGCACCGAACTGCAATTCGGCTGAATTTGGGCTGATCAGATGATCGGCTGAAATTCCGACCATCGATCACGTGCCAGAAATTTGGGAAGCTGACTCATGCAAGCCCAAACATGCTAGTTTTGATTAGTAATTTAGGGTGGCATTCCATTTGTCAGAAAAAAAAAGAGAGTGGAATGGAGAAGAAGCTGTAATTTATTTATTTTGTTGGGTGGCGGCAAATAGGCAGCTTAGTTTGCTATGATGGACACAAGGTTTGCCCAATCATATGGACTGTATCACCTGTAAAATGAAAAGGTAAAACAAAAAGATGATTGATGGTTAGAGGACAGCCACCAAATGTTAATTTTCTTGAGACATCTATTGGCAACTGACCAATAAAGGTAAAAAGGAGAAGCCTGAAAACAATCTATACTTCCAAGCAGGATTCTTCCAGCCAGCAGTAGTACTGTGTGTTTTACCCTTGCTGTACATGTGTGGGAGTGGAAGAATTCCTGGGTCATTGATTTGAGTTTAACTTTCTCTTGCTTACCTATGCAACATTGGCATTCACATAAGCAGTGTGACACTGGTGGTTATCGTTAGTGTAGTCAAACCAATCTTTCACCCCCCCAAAGAATATTCAGAAAATGCATTCTTGTTCTGTGTTTTGAAACACACAATGAATTTGTAACTGTGCCTCCCCAGCTTTCCACTCACTGCCCTGTCCCCTCTTTCCAAGATCATTCACCCCAGTTGCAACCCCTATATTCATCCTCCCAAAGATTTATTTCATTGCATACAATAGCTGTTTGTTCTCTTAAACAGCCTTAATTGGGCTGCTCACAGCCAATATGGTCCATGAAAAAATATTTAAGAGGCTGAATATGAGGTTTGTAATAGGAGGTGGAGTAGACACAGAGAATAGACACACACGCAGAACAGAAGAGGCTGGCAGTTTATGAATTGCAGGCATTATCTTGGAAGGAGGGAGCAGAGGCAGATAAGGGAAGGCTGGGGAGGTGAAGTAACAAAGTTCTGGGGCTGGAAGGAGACAGCGTTACACTGTTGTGGGACTGGTGTGAGGCTAATTTCAGTTGTTGTGGGAGTGGAGCTACAATGGTTGACTGACCAATCACACGGTAGGATAGTTGTGGAATCCAACTATAGAAGTAACAAGATTGAAGCTAATAATGGAGTCTGGGACAGTTTTGGAGCATTTTTTTTTACAACATTTTTAATATACTTGTTTTAGTTTTCATTGTATGTTTTAAAACACAGGACTAGAAGAATTCATTTTCTAGAAGTTATTCATTAACTAGAAGTTATTTTCCTGTGACAGCGTTATTTTAGATACTGGGTAGGACTTTGGTTTCAACTATTCACATAGTGCTAACTTGTTATATACACCTAATGTAGTCTAAATTAGTCTAAACTGAGGGACATGGACAAAAGTGTTTAATTTGATTGATATGTCAGCACATATTTATCTGAATTAATAGAAATTAATTATAAACCCATACAGAAGGGTCCAAGCCCTTGCTACAGTGGATGACAGCCAGGTGATGTTCTCCCTATATCCATATATGGCACGATGGCCTTTAAAAATAATAATAATATGAAGTGCATAGTAATCAATAGAAAAGTAAAAGAGCACGTGATTGGATGAAACAGCCATGCCAACCACTTTGGCCTTGTATTCATGCCATATGGGGTATAAATACTCCTTGTTAAAATGAAATTGTAATTTTTTAAGCAGCCATTATGTTGCAAATATCCCTTTAAATGTGTCAATTTTTCTTGTTTTTATTAGGCTTTTTATGGCATTCTATGGGCACCAACAAATGCTAAGTACTTCTAATAGGTTTGATGCTCATACCCACACTGCTTCTTTGTTATAGTAGCTGCTATCTAGCTCTAAAAGGAAAAAAAAAACACTTATTTTTTTTTGCGCCATAATTTGGAGTGTTTCTGTGGGAATGTTTGCCCAATCATCCAGTAAAGCATTTGTGAGGTTAGGCACTGATGTTGGACAAGAAGGCCTGGCTCGCAATCTCCATTCCAGCTTATTGCAAGGTGTTAGATGGGGTTGAGGTCCAGGCTGTGTGTGGGCCAGTCAAGTTCTTCCCCAACTCACCCCCCCTTGTATTTATGGTCCTTGCTTTATGCATTGGAGCACAATCATGCTGGGATAGAAAAGGTCCTTCTCAAAACTCCAAAATGTCTTGGTGTGCTGAAGATTTCCTTTTACTGGAAGTAAGGGACCTAGTCCAACCCCTGAAAAACAACCTCATACTATTATCCTTCCTCTACTAAACTTTACAATTACATACACCAAACTGAGACTCTCCCATCAGACTGTCAACAAGAATAGCATGATTTGTCACTCCATAGAACATGTTTCCACTGCTCCAGGATTCAGTGGAGGTGTGCTTTACCATTCGATCCAATGCTTGGCATTGTACTTGGGGATGTAAGGCCTGCATGCAGGCTGCAGGAGTTTGTGAATTACATTTTCATATGTTGTAAATCAAACATCTACATTGCTGAGGTGGTTATGGTTAAATATTTGCGTTTAAGGTTTGCTGGGCATCATGGGTAGTTCATAAACATCTGACCTACAAACGTTTGCTTTCATGATCCAAGTCTAGGCTTAATCATAGTTTTACCAACTTCAATGTCCAAGCTAAGTGAGTTTGGAGCATGCACATTATGTTACCGGTTAAAAAAACCAAAAAACAATAATACTAACAGAACAATGCTTGAATGCACTCTCAAAGAATTCTGGAATTAGCTCAGAATTTAGTGGGATCCTCTAACAATCAGCATTTCTCAGTGAGACTCCATATATAGTTTAATCTGGGAAATAATAGGTACATATCAAATTGCATTTTAGAGTAAAAATTGTATTATGTAATATTTACCAACGCTATACCTGCCTGCTATTATGAGATTTACACTTCCTCCTGGGGCTCTCTGCAGTGCAAAGTTAAATAGTGGCCTGGAATGAGGCACATATATATATACACATGCATACATTCACACACGTATCATATATATTTATATGGATATACAACTACTAAATTTAACAGGGTGGGGGCTAAGCTTCTCAGGGCTAAGGGCAGGAAACATCTTAAATACCATACTACACTTATGTGAGAAAAACGCCCAAAACAGTACGAAGAATACACGTGTATATTTTAATTAAACAATGTACTAAACTTTTACAATTGGAACAGGTATGTAATCACCCTTGCGAGGATGCCTTCTTTGCAAATCTGTGGCTGTTGCTTGACACTGTATGGACAGGTGGAGGCTCTGTAACCTGCAGCAAGCCTGCGCATTCTGGTCTTAGGAGCACTATCTTTTCCTTTAATATTTACAACTCCTGTGGGGTCAGATACTTTTCCCCAAGTGTCCTCCAGTACCTGTGTTTTAGCCTGGTTGCTGAAGGGACTCAGGTGGTCAGTAGAAAGTAAGGATTTTGTTTTCTTTAATGGTGTTGGATCATAAGATGGATCATCGAAGAAGCTGACCTGCTTGCTGAAAGGATGCAGGTGGTCAGTAGAAAGACAGGGTTTTCTTTTCTTTAATGGTGTTGGATCATAATGTGGATCATCGAAGATGCTGACCTGCTTGCTGAAGGGACCCAAGTGGTCAGTAGAAAGTAAGGATTTTCTTTTCTTCAATGTTGTCTGAATATAAAGTGGATCATCGAAGATGCTGACCGTGGGTGGTCCATCACTGTCTATATTCTTTTTAGTTGCCTGTGATGTTTGCATAAACATGTATCCAAACAAAAATTCAGGAACATACTGCACAGTCACAGGTTCTGAAGATGTTGGTGAATTTACCTCCTCTGGTTCACAACCATATGTTTCTGCAGAAAGAGCCATAGTAACAACTGAGATTACCAAGCCCGCACAACTAAAAGTGGCCAAGAACCTCAATGTACAGCTCATTAGTGTTCCGCTTCCTGTGATGTCACAAGCGCAGGAGTTCCATTACAGTTGGGATAGTACACAGGACTTTTTTTTTTCTCAAAATCTTTATTTAGTTTTATGAAAAAGTATGCATTTTCATAAAAGGTAAGAAACATACAGGTGTTATACCCAAATTATAAAGAGAAAAACAACAGGTTCTCAAAGCACCAGTAGGCTTACACTGAAGGATGGTACCAAGTAAGACATAAGGCTATAAGAACCCAAGAAATGAAATCGAAGAATGAAAAATGTGGAAAGCCAAAATTAACAGGGGATCCCCTGCAAAACATAGCTTTGAAAGACCATAAAAATATGCTCAGTTTACAACTGTGTGAAGTTGGCACCCTGTGTTTTAAAACGTGAATAAAACATATATATAAATTTGTTTGTGTTGCGTCTGTTCTGATTCGTGCATCACAAAAAGAAAATATCTGGCAGTTTGGTTTTGGAGACATTTCATAATATATATATATATATATATATATATACATATATATGTGTGTGTGTGTGTGTGTGTATATGTGCTGATTTGTGCCACAAAAATAATGTTTTGGAACGGGAAGATAAACACCCAGGTTGTCTGATTGATAGCCAGTGGTGTGATTCTGCAATAAGTTAGAAAAGTGCAGATTTCAAATTAAAATCACTGCATTGATAAACTGCAATTAAGAGGAGACGTTTCTGACATAGATAGTTCAGCAAGCTGAAGTACGTTGTGTGTGGGGAGTGTCCCTTTAAAAGAAATGGTACTGTAACTATACTGTGTCCTGGCAGGCATATTCATGGGCGTAACAGTCATCTTCTTTTGGATAATTTTCTATCCAGTATATCCTGAAAGGGTAACGAAATTAGCAAACAGCTTAAACAATGGAAAAAATGACTTCATAGGGTCACTAGGACATCATCAGGATGGGCTGCCAATATGTAGGTGTCAACACTGATGGCAAAACCCTTTGTAGCTGGATGAGTTCAAATTAGAAATTAGAAGAGGATCCATGGATAACGCAAGCAGGAGGGGGGCAACGTGTAACACTGACAGAGGACGGGAAGATTCTTAGTTCTTGGAATTAAGGCAACTGTTTTAAAAGACCAAAGCAATAGGTTTTGTCCTGCCTAGGGCAGCACAAAACCAGGATACACCACTGTCTGTGAGGGACAAAAGGCACGTGTGCTCAAGTAGAGTGTGCCTGCTATTTTCATTAGCTCTGGTGAGCTAATGGAAGTAGGAAGGAATCCTCCTTGGCTGTTTGATTGACAGCCGGGGTGGTGTTGCCTAGTTAATTTATAAAATTGCTGATTTGTCAAAGAAATCAGCACTTTTAAAAACTGGGGTTAAACTATGATACTCCACACCCCAAAAGCACTTCTGCAAACAATGTTTATACTCAAATGATCCATTTTATACGTAAATGTCAATAACCCCACCCTTCCCGATAGATACCAGAATCTTCATTAATCTAATCAAAGAAGAGGTCACTTAACAAAATATCTATTTTAGCAGGAAAACAAATTGAATAATATTAGTGCGAAAACACATTAGTGCGAACATCATTTGTCACTAGAGATTTAAAGTTGTAGTTCATAGTCCAAAAAATCCATTGCAGTAAAATATGTATAATTCATGATAAATTGTGTTGTATTGGAAAGTCCAATCAGGATCAACAGTTTTCATAAAATCATGTAGATAGGATATAGAATTGCAATTTTGTATATATTTTAAAAAAAAATATTATTTTTACAATAAAATCATAAAAAGCAAATTGAATCATGCATTACTTAGGAACAGATAAAGTCAGAAAATTAAGAAAGATTATGCCGATTGTTTAGCAATTTTATCAATCACTATTTTATATACCTTAAAAAATGTATCTACTCTACATTTTTACAAGTAATATGTGAATACAATAATACACTAATACACAATATTACCAACAGTAATCATAATGAGTACAAATAAACCTGCTATTCAAAAAAATAACCCACTTACTATATTTTCAAGCTTTCCTCCTAATTTTGATATAAAATGTCCAATGGAAGGCCATACTCCTCTATAAAGACTTTATCCAAGCATGAGTTTCTCCAGCACATAATTGAAATCTTAATAATACAATTATAATCCTTTGATATAACGCATCAATGATTTTATTGGTTGAATATATGTTAATTTTCACATTTTAAATGTATCGGAAAAACTGTCACAAATGTCAATGTGTGGAATATGTATTTACACTTAACTTTGTTTATTTCATTTAGTGTAGCTATTGGAGTTAGTAAAGATGGAATTGTACGGTGTGTCACTACTCTGTGAGACATATTGCAATTTAACAGATTCTACTGTAATTAAAGCATCTGTTTCATTCCCATGCATTCCGCACAGTGACGTTACTTCTGCATGAGTACAGACCAAGTTTTCTAGGTCTGCACAATCTTCAGCATGCACATGTCACATAAGTAAGAAATATAATTAAAAATAGGATGCACTATTTGCAATATTCCCTGCAAAATCTATTAAGTGTCCAATATTTATTACTTCCCGATTAGTTATGTATACCAATCCTGGGATAATGAATTCATAGTAAATACATAATTCCCAAAGAGAATCCCAATGGATTACTTTATCCTCTCTTTTAACTCAATTACATTATATATCGCAGATTTTGATATATATAATTGTATTTCAGACTGTCAATTGTTTAAACAATGCTGTTTAGTAACCAAATGCATGTTTAACAAATTATTGTCAACTTGACAACTATGCATTAATTTCATGGACGTTAATTAATTTATCAATATTACTGCTTTGAGATCCTCCTATATAGTGGTCAAATCAGACATAGGAATAGAAAATAAATGAATCATATGTTTCTAAATATTAAAATACCTTTCTTAAAGGGACACTCTGTGCACCAACTATAATGATAATAATGATATAATAATTTGATACATTTTGACCTCATTGATATGCTGATTTTATAATTTTTTTCCATGCTCAAAGCTATATAGTTTTTGCACAACAAAATGTTTTGCAGTATTCTGCGTAATAAGTTTGCCTCCTTAACCATGCCTCTCTATATCAGAAGTATGCACACATACACACAGTTTTTAGCACCAACATCACTGAGTGAATGTCTTTTAAGTCACAACTTGGCTGCAGATAGTTAGAAAAACTACATGCTGTATCCTTACTATATGCCTGACTGGGTATCCTCTTCTTCTAATGGAGGTTAGTTTGTAGTGCTGTCAGTGGCTGAGCTGTGTGCATACATTTGATAAGGAAGTATTTTTCTAGAGTGAGGGTGTGTGGCTAAAGAGGCAGGCTTATGGTGCAACATTCTGCAAAACATTTACAAATGTTATGCAAAAACTATAAAGATTTGTGTATTCAGCAATTGGGTCATCTGTCAGCTAAGTGGTTAAATCAGGGTCCTATTTGTTTGATTTATTTTCCCCATATGAACTGTAGGAAATGTACAGATTGACCAACAACTGAGCTTTCCAGTCATGTGTTTGCAGACATTGTAAAATCTGTGTGGGCCACTGCATCATCATCATTTGGCCACAAATGCAAACTCAGCACATATAGTCTGATTTTTTCAGTACCATTTAATAAGTGTAAGATTTATGAATAGTGTTTTTCATACCAAGAAAAACACAGTGCAGATGTACTAATGCTGTATCAATTGCAGTAGGATTTAAGAAATAGTAGACTAGCCACAATATACTGGAGATTCATTTTGCACCGAACTGCAATTCGGCTGAATTTGGGCTGATCAGATGATCGGCTGAAATTCCGACCATCGATCACGTGCCAGAAATTTGGGAAGCTGACTCATGCAAGCCCAAACATGCTAGTTTTGATTAGTAATTTAGGGTGGCATTCCATTTGTCAGAAAAAAAAAGAGAGTGGAATGGAGAAGAAGCTGTAATTTATTTATTTTGTTGGGTGGCGGCAAATAGGCAGCTTAGTTTGCTATGATGGACACAAGGTTTGCCCAATCATATGGACTGTATCACCTGTAAAATGAAAAGGTAAAACAAAAAGATGATTGATGGTTAGAGGACAGCCACCAAATGTTAATTTTCTTGAGACATCTATTGGCAACTGACCAATAAAGGTAAAAAGGAGAAGCCTGAAAACAATCTATACTTCCAAGCAGGATTCTTCCAGCCAGCAGTAGTACTGTGTGTTTTACCCTTGCTGTACATGTGTGGGAGTGGAAGAATTCCTGGGTCATTGATTTGAGTTTAACTTTCTCTTGCTTACCTATGCAACATTGGCATTCACATAAGCAGTGTGACACTGGTGGTTATCGTTAGTGTAGTCAAACCAATCTTTCACCCCCCCCAAAGAATATTCAGAAAATGCATTCTTGTTCTGTGTTTTGAAACACACAATGAATTTGTAACTGTGCCTCCCCAGCTTTCCACTCACTGCCCTGTCCCCTCTTTCCAAGATCATTCACCCCAGTTGCAACCCCTATATTCATCCTCCCAAAGATTTATTTCATTGCATACAATAGCTGTTTGTTCTCTTAAACAGCCTTAATTGGGCTGCTCACAGCCAATATGGTCCATGAAAAAATATTTAAGAGGCTGAATATGAGGTTTGTAATAGGAGGTGGAGTAGACACAGAGAATAGACACACACGCAGAACAGAAGAGGCTGGCAGTTTATGAATTGCAGGCATTATCTTGGAAGGAGGGAGCAGAGGCAGATAAGGGAAGGCTGGGGAGGTGAAGTAACAAAGTTCTGGGGCTGGAAGGAGACAGCGTTACACTGTTGTGGGACTGGTGTGAGGCTAATTTCAGTTGTTGTGGGAGTGGAGCTACAATGGTTGACTGACCAATCACACGGTAGGATAGTTGTGGAATCCAACTATAGAAGTAACAAGATTGAAGCTAATAATGGAGTCTGGGACAGTTTTGGAGCATTTTTTTTTACAACATTTTTAATATACTTGTTTTAGTTTTCATTGTATGTTTTAAAACACAGGACTAGAAGAATTCATTTTCTAGAAGTTATTCATTAACTAGAAGTTATTTTCCTGTGACAGCGTTATTTTAGATACTGGGTAGGACTTTGGTTTCAACTATTCACATAGTGCTAACTTGTTATATACACCTAATGTAGTCTAAATTAGTCTAAACTGAGGGACATGGACAAAAGTGTTTAATTTGATTGATATGTCAGCACATATTTATCTGAATTAATAGAAATTAATTATAAACCCATACAGAAGGGTCCAAGCCCTTGCTACAGTGGATGACAGCCAGGTGATGTTCTCCCTATATCCATATATGGCACGATGGCCTTTAAAAATAATAATAATATGAAGTGCATAGTAATCAATAGAAAAGTAAAAGAGCACGTGATTGGATGAAACAGCCATGCCAACCACTTTGGCCTTGTATTCATGCCATATGGGGTATAAATACTCCTTGTTAAAATGAAATTGTAATTTTTTAAGCAGCCATTATGTTGCAAATATCCCTTTAAATGTGTCAATTTTTCTTGTTTTTATTAGGCTTTTTATGGCATTCTATGGGCACCAACAAATGCTAAGTACTTCTAATAGGTTTGATGCTCATACCCACAC
Organism: Pelobates fuscus; assembly: GCF_036172605.1. Classification (NCBI taxonomy): domain Eukaryota; kingdom Metazoa; phylum Chordata; class Amphibia; order Anura; family Pelobatidae; genus Pelobates; species Pelobates fuscus. Next base: position 180,750,614 of record NC_086322.1, on the reverse strand, counting down.
TGCTTCTTTGTTATAGTAGCTGCTATCTAGCTCTAAAAGGAAAAAAAAAACACTTTTTTTTTTTGCGCCATAATTTGGAGTGTTTCTGTGGGAATGTTTGCCCAATCATCCAGTAAAGCATTTGTGAGGTTAGGCACTGATGTTGGACAAGAAGGCCTGGCTCGCAATCTCCATTCCAGCTTATTGCAAGGTGTTAGATGGGGTTGAGGTCCAGGCTGTGTGTGGGCCAGTCAAGTTCTTCCCCAACTCACCCCCCCTTGTATTTATGGTCCTTGCTTTATGCATTGGAGCACAATCATGCTGGGATAGAAAAGGTCCTTCTCAAAACTCCAAAATGTCTTGGTGTGCTGAAGATTTCCTTTTACTGGAAGTAAGGGACCTAGTCCAACCCCTGAAAAACAACCTCATACTATTATCCTTCCTCTACTAAACTTTACAATTACATACACCAAACTGAGACTCTCCCATCAGACTGTCAACAAGAATAGCATGATTTGTCACTCCATAGAACATGTTTCCACTGCTCCAGGATTCAGTGGAGGTGTGCTTTACCATTCGATCCAATGCTTGGCATTGTACTTGGGGATGTAAGGCCTGCATGCAGGCTGCAGGAGTTTGTGAATTACATTTTCATATGTTGTAAATCAAACATCTACATTGCTGAGGTGGTTATGGTTAAATATTTGCGTTTAAGGTTTGCTGGGCATCATGGGTAGTTCATAAACATCTGACCTACAAACGTTTGCTTTCATGATCCAAGTCTAGGCTTAATCATAGTTTTACCAACTTCAATGTCCAAGCTAAGTGAGTTTGGAGCATGCACATTATGTTACCGGTTAAAAAAAACAAAAAACAATAATACTAACAGAACAATGCTTGAATGCACTCTCAAAGAATTCTGGAATTAGCTCAGAATTTAGTGGGATCCTCTAACAATCAGCATTTCTCAGTGAGACTCCATATATAGTTTAATCTGGGAAATAATAGGTACATATCAAATTGCATTTTAGAGTAAAAATTGTATTATGTAATATTTACCAACGCTATACCTGCCTGCTATTATGAGATTTACACTTCCTCCTGGGGCTCTCTGCAGTGCAAAGTTAAATAGTGGCCTGGAATGAGGCACATATATATATACACATGCATACATTCACACACGTATCATATATATTTATATGGATATACAACTACTAAATTTAACAGGGTGGGGGCTAAGCTTCTCAGGGCTAAGGGCAGGAAACATCTTAAATACCATACTACACTTATGTGAGAAAAACGCCCAAAACAGTACGAAGAATACACGTGTATATTTTAATTAAACAATGTACTAAACTTTTACAATTGGAACAGGTATGTAATCACCCTTGCGAGGATGCCTTCTTTGCAAATCTGTGGCTGTTGCTTGACACTGTATGGACAGGTGGAGGCTCTGTAACCTGCAGCAAGCCTGCGCATTCTGGTCTTAGGAGCACTATCTTTTCCTTTAATATTTACAACTCCTGTGGGGTCAGATACTTTTCCCCAAGTGTCCTCCAGTACCTGTGTTTTAGCCTGGTTGCTGAAGGGACTCAGGTGGTCAGTAGAAAGTAAGGATTTTGTTTTCTTTAATGGTGTTGGATCATAAGATGGATCATCGAAGAAGCTGACCTGCTTGCTGAAAGGATGCAGGTGGTCAGTAGAAAGACAGGGTTTTCTTTTCTTTAATGGTGTTGGATCATAATGTGGATCATCGAAGATGCTGACCTGCTTGCTGAAGGGACCCAAGTGGTCAGTAGAAAGTAAGGATTTTCTTTTCTTCAATGTTGTCTGAATATAAAGTGGATCATCGAAGATGCTGACCGTGGGTGGTCCATCACTGTCTATATTCTTTTTAGTTGCCTGTGATGTTTGCATAAACATGTATCCAAACAAAAATTCAGGAACATACTGCACAGTCACAGGTTCTGAAGATGTTGGTGAATTTACCTCCTCTGGTTCACAACCATATGTTTCTGCAGAAAGAGCCATAGTAACAACTGAGATTACCAAGCCCGCACAACTAAAAGTGGCCAAGAACCTCAATGTACAGCTCATTAGTGTTCCGCTTCCTGTGATGTCACAAGCGCAGGAGTTCCATTACAGTTGGGATAGTACACAGGACTTTTTTTTTTCTCAAAATCTTTATTTAGTTTTATGAAAAAGTATGCATTTTCATAAAAGGTAAGAAACATACAGGTGTTATACCCAAATTATAAAGAGAAAAACAACAGGTTCTCAAAGCACCAGTAGGCTTACACTGAAGGATGGTACCAAGTAAGACATAAGGCTATAAGAACCCAAGAAATGAAATCGAAGAATGAAAAATGTGGAAAGCCAAAATTAACAGGGGATCCCCTGCAAAACATAGCTTTGAAAGACCATAAAAAATATGCTCAGTTTACAACTGTGTGAAGTTGGCACCCTGTGTTTTAAAACGTGAATAAAACATATATATAAATTTGTTTGTGTTGCGTCTGTTCTGATTCGTGCATCACAAAAAGAAAATATCTGGCAGTTTGGTTTTGGAGACATTTCATAATATATATATATATATATATATATACATATATATGTGTGTGTGTGTGTGTGTGTGTGTATATGTGCTGATTTGTGCCACAAAAATAATGTTTTGGAACGGGAAGATAAACACCCAGGTTGTCTGATTGATAGCCAGTGGTGTGTTTCTGCAATAAGTTAGAAAAGTGCAGATTTCAAATTAAAATCACTGCATTGATAAACTGCAATTAAGAGGAGACGTTTCTGACATAGATAGTTCAGCAAGCTGAAGTACGTTGTGTGTGGGGAGTGTCCCTTTAAAAGAAATGGTACTGTAACTATACTGTGTCCTGGCAGGCATATTCATGGGCGTAACAGTCATCTTCTTTTGGATAATTTTCTATCCAGTATATCCTGAAAGGGTAACGAAATTAGCAAACAGCTTAAACAATGGAAAAAATGACTTCATAGGGTCACTAGGACATCATCAGGATGGGCTGACAATATGTAGGTGTCAACACTGATGGCAAAACCCTTTGTAGCTGGATGAGTTCAAATTAGAAATTAGAAGAGGATCCATGGATAACGCAAGCAGGAGGGGGGCAACGTGTAACACTGACAGAGGACGGGAAGATTCTTAGTTCTTGGAATTAAGGCAACTGTTTTAAAAGACCAAAGCAATAGGTTTTGTCCTGCCTAGGGCAGCACAAAACCAGGATACACCACTGTCTGTGAGGGACAAAAGGCACGTGTGCTCAAGTAGAGTGTGCCTGCTATTTTCATTAGCTCTGGTGAGCTAATGGAAGTAGGAAGGAATCCTCCTTGGCTGTTTGATTGACAGCCGGGGTGGTGTTGCCTAGTTAATTTATAAAATTGCTGATTTGTCAAAGAAATCAGCACTTTTAAAAACTGGGGTTAAACTATGATACTCCACACCCCAAAAGCACTTCTGCAAACAATGTTTATACTCAAATGATCCATTTTATACGTAAATGTCAATAACCCCACCCTTCCCGATAGATACCAGAATCTTCATTAATCTAATCAAAGAAGAGGTCACTTAACAAAATATCTATTTTAGCAGGAAAACAAATTGAATAATATTAGTGCGAAAACACATTAGTGCGAACATCATTTGTCACTAGAGATTTAAAGTTGTAGTTCATAGTCCAAAAAATCCATTGCAGTAAAATATGTATAATTCATGATAAATTGTGTTGTATTGGAAAGTCCAATCAGGATCAACAGTTTTCATAAAATCATGTAGATAGGATATAGAATTGCAATTTTGTATATATTTTAAAAAAAAATATTATTTTTACAATAAAATCATAAAAAGCAAATTGAATCATGCATTACTTAGGAACAGATAAAGTCAGAAAATTAAGAAAGATTATGCCGATTGTTTAGCAATTTTATCAATCACTATTTTATATACCTTAAAAAATGTATCTACTCTACATTTTTACAAGTAATATGTGAATACAATAATACACTAATACACAATATTACCAACAGTAATCATAATGAGTACAAATAAACCTGCTATTCAAAAAAATAACCCACTTACTATATTTTCAAGCTTTCCTCCTAATTTTGATATAAAATGTCCAATGGAAGGCCATACTCCTCTATAAAGACTTTATCCAAGCATGAGTTTCTCCAGCACATAATTGAAATCTTAATAATACAATTATAATCCTTTGATATAACGCATCAATGATTTTATTGGTTGAATATATGTTAATTTTCACATTTTAAATGTATCGGAAAAACTGTCACAAATGTCAATGTGTGGAATATGTATTTACACTTAACTTTGTTTATTTCATTTAGTGTAGCTATTGGAGTTAGTAAAGATGGAATTGTACGGTGTGTCACTACTCTGTGAGACATATTGCAATTTAACAGATTCTACTGTAATTAAAGCATCTGTTTCATTCCCATGCATTCCGCACAGTGACGTTACTTCTGCATGAGTACAGACCAAGTTTTCTAGGTCTGCACAATCTTCAGCATGCACATGTCACATAAGTAAGAAATATAATTAAAAATAGGATGCACTATTTGCAATATTCCCTGCAAAATCTATTAAGTGTCCAATATTTATTACTTCCCGATTAGTTATGTATACCAATCCTGGGATAATTAATTCATAGTAAATACATAATTCCCAAAGAGAATCCCAATGGATTACTTTATCCTCTCTTTTAACTCAATTACATTATATATCGCAGATTTTGATATATATAATTGTATTTCAGACTGTCAATTGTTTAAACAATGCTGTTTAGTAACCAAATGCATGTTTAACAAATTATTGTCAACTTGACAACTATGCATTAATTTCATGGACGTTAATTAATTTATCAATATTACTGCTTTGAGATCCTCCTATATAGTGGTCAAATCAGACATAGGAATAGAAAATAAATGAATCATATGTTTCTAAATATTAAAATACCTTTCTTAAAGGGACACTCTGTGCACCAACTATAATGATAATAAAGATATAATAATTTGATACATTTTGACCTCATTGATATGCTGATTTTATAATTTTTTTCCATGCTCAAAGCTATATAGTTTTTGCACAACAAAATGTTTTGCAGTATTCTGCGTAATAAGTTTTCCTCCTTAACCATGCCTCTCTATATCAGAAGTATGCACACATACACACAGTTTTTAGCACCAACATCACTGAGTGAATGTCTTTTAAGTCACAACTTGGCTGCAGATAGTTAGAAAAACTACATGCTGTATCCTTACTATATGCCTGACTGGGTATCCTCTTCTTCTAATGGAGGTTAGTTTGTAGTGCTGTCAGTGGCTGAGCTGTGTGCATACATTTGATAAGGAAGTATTTTTCTAGAGTGAGGGTGTGTGGCTAAAGAGGCAGGCTTATGGTGCAACATTCTGCAAAACATTTACAAATGTTATGCAAAAACTATAAAGATTTGTGTATTCAGCAATTGGGTCATCTGTCAGCTAAGTGGTTAAATCAGGGTCCTATTTGTTTGATTTATTTTCCCCATATGAACTGTAGGAAATGTACAGATTGACCAACAACTGAGCTTTCCAGTCATGTGTTTGCAGACATTGTAAAATCTGTGTGGGCCACTGCATCATCATCATTTGGCCACAAATGCAAACTCAGCACATATAGTCTGTTTTTTTCAGTACCATTTAATAAGTGTAAGATTTATGAATAGTGTTTTTCATACCAAGAAAAACACAGTGCAGATGTACTAATGCTGTATCAATTGCAGTAGGATTTAAGAAATAGTAGACTAGCCACAATATACTGGAGATTCATTTTGCACCGAACTGCAATTCGGCTGAATTTGGGCTGATCAGATGATCGGCTGAAATTCCGACCATCGATCACGTGCCAGAAATTTGGGAAGCTGACTCATGCAAGCCCAAACATGCTAGTTTTGATTAGTAATTTAGGGTGGCATTCCATTTGTCAGAAAAAAAAAGAGAGTGGAATGGAGAAGAAGCTGTAATTTATTTATTTTGTTGGGTGGCGGCAAATAGGCAGCTTAGTTTGCTATGATGGACACAAGGTTTGCCCAATCATATGGACTGTATCACCTGTAAAATGAAAAGGTAAAACAAAAAGATGATTGATGGTTAGAGGACAGCCACCAAATGTTAATTTTCTTGAGACATCTATTGGCAACTGACCAATAAAGGTAAAAAGGAGAAGCCTGAAAACAATCTATACTTCCAAGCAGGATTCTTCCAGCCAGCAGTAGTACTGTGTGTTTTACCCTTGCTGTACATGTGTGGGAGTGGAAGAATTCCTGGGTCATTGATTTGAGTTTAACTTTCTCTTGCTTACCTATGCAACATTGGCATTCACATAAGCAGTGTGACACTGGTGGTTATCGTTAGTGTAGTCAAACCAATCTTTCACCCCCCCAAAGAATATTCAGAAAATGCATTCTTGTTCTGTGTTTTGAAACACACAATGAATTTGTAACTGTGCCTCCCCAGCTTTCCACTCACTGCCCTGTCCCCTCTTTCCAAGATCATTCACCCCAGTTGCAACCCCTATATTCATCCTCCCAAAGATTTATTTCATTGCATACAATAGCTGTTTGTTCTCTTAAACAGCCTTAATTGGGCTGCTCACAGCCAATATGGTCCATGAAAAAATATTTAAGAGGCTGAATATGAGGTTTGTAATAGGAGGTGGAGTAGACACAGAGAATAGACACACACGCAGAACAGAAGAGGCTGGCAGTTTATGAATTGCAGGCATTATCTTGGAAGGAGGGAGCAGAGGCAGATAAGGGAAGGCTGGGGAGGTGAAGTAACAAAGTTCTGGGGCTGGAAGGAGACAGCGTTACACTGTTGTGGGACTGGTGTGAGGCTAATTTCAGTTGTTGTGGGAGTGGAGCTACAATGGTTGACTGACCAATCACACGGTAGGATAGTTGTGGAATCCAACTATAGAAGTAACAAGATTGAAGCTAATAATGGAGTCTGGGACAGTTTTGGAGCATTTTTTTTTACAACATTTTTAATATACTTGTTTTAGTTTTCATTGTATGTTTTAAAACACAGGACTAGAAGAATTCATTTTCTAGAAGTTATTCATTAACTAGAAGTTATTTTCCTGTGACAGCGTTATTTTAGATACTGGGTAGGACTTTGGTTTCAACTATTCACATAGTGCTAACTTGTTATATACACCTAATGTAGTCTAAATTAGTCTAAACTGAGGGACATGGACAAAAGTGTTTAATTTGATTGATATGTCAGCACATATTTATCTGAATTAATAGAAATTAATTATAAACCCATACAGAAGGGTCCAAGCCCTTGCTACAGTGGATGACAGCCAGGTGATGTTCTCCCTATATCCATATATGGCACGATGGCCTTTAAAAATAATAATAATATGAAGTGCATAGTAATCAATAGAAAAGTAAAAGAGCACGTGATTGGATGAAACAGCCATGCCAACCACTTTGGCCTTGTATTCATGCCATATGGGGTATAAATACTCCTTGTTAAAATGAAATTGTAATTTTTTAAGCAGCCATTATGTTGCAAATATCCCTTTAAATGTGTCAATTTTTCTTGTTTTTATTAGGCTTTTTATGGCATTCTATGGGCACCAACAAATGCTAAGTACTTCTAATAGGTTTGATGCTCATACCCACACTGCTTCTTTGTTATAGTAGCTGCTATCTAGCTCTAAAAGGAAAAAAAAAACACTTTTTTTTTTTGCGCCATAATTTGGAGTGTTTCTGTGGGAATGTTTGCCCAATCATCCAGTAAAGCATTTGTGAGGTTAGGCACTGATGTTGGACAAGAAGGCCTGGCTCGCAATCTCCATTCCAGCTTATTGCAAGGTGTTAGATGGGGTTGAGGTCCAGGCTGTGTGTGGGCCAGTCAAGTTCTTCCCCAACTCACCCCCCCTTGTATTTATGGTCCTTGCTTTATGCATTGGAGCACAATCATGCTGGGATAGAAAAGGTCCTTCTCAAAACTCCAAAATGTCTTGGTGTGCTGAAGATTTCCTTTTACTGGAAGTAAGGGACCTAGTCCAACCCCTGAAAAACAACCTCATACTATTATCCTTCCTCTACTAAACTTTACAATTACATACACCAAACTGAGACTCTCCCATCAGACTGTCAACAAGAATAGCATGATTTGTCACTCCATAGAACATGTTTCCACTGCTCCAGGATTCAGTGGAGGTGTGCTTTACCATTCGATCCAATGCTTGGCATTGTACTTGGGGATGTAAGGCCTGCATGCAGGCTGCAGGAGTTTGTGAATTACATTTTCATATGTTGTAAATCAAACATCTACATTGCTGAGGTGGTTATGGTTAAATATTTGCGTTTAAGGTTTGCTGGGCATCATGGGTAGTTCATAAACATCTGACCTACAAACGTTTGCTTTCATGATCCAAGTCTAGGCTTAATCATAGTTTTACCAACTTCAATGTCCAAGCTAAGTGAGTTTGGAGCATGCACATTATGTTACCGGTTAAAAAAAACAAAAAACAATAATACTAACAGAACAATGCTTGAATGCACTCTCAAAGAATTCTGGAATTAGCTCAGAATTTAGTGGGATCCTCTAACAATCAGCATTTCTCAGTGAGACTCCATATATAGTTTAATCTGGGAAATAATAGGTACATATCAAATTGCATTTTAGAGTAAAAATTGTATTATGTAATATTTACCAACGCTATACCTGCCTGCTATTTGAGATTTACACTTCCTCCTGGGGCTCTCTGCAGTGCAAAGTTAAATAGTGGCCTGGAATGAGGCACATATATATATACACATGCATACATTCACACACGTATCATATATATTTATATGGATATACAACTACTAAATTTAACAGGGTGGGGGCTAAGCTTCTCAGGGCTAAGGGCAGGAAACATCTTAAATACCATACTACACTTATGTGAGAAAAACGCCCAAAACAGTATGAAGAATACACGTGTATATTTTAATTAAACAATGTACTAAACTTTTACAATTGGAACAGGTATGTAATCACCCTTGCGAGGATGCCTTCTTTGCAAATCTGTGGCTGTTGCTTGACACTGTATGGACAGGTGGAGGCTCTGTAACCTGCAGCAAGCCTGCGCATTCTGGTCTTAGGAGCACTATCTTTTCCTTTAATATTTACAACTCCTGTGGGGTCAGATACTTTTCCCCAAGTGTCCTCCAGTACCTGTGTTTTAGCCTGGTTGCTGAAGGGACTCAGGTGGTCAGTAGAAAGTAAGGATTTTGTTTTCTTTAATGGTGTTGGATCATAAGATGGATCATCGAAGAAGCTGACCTGCTTGCTGAAAGGATGCAGGTGGTCAGTAGAAAGACAGGGTTTTCTTTTCTTTAATGGTGTTGGATCATAATGTGGATCATCGAAGATGCTGACCTGCTTGCTGAAGGGACCCAAGTGGTCAGTAGAAAGTAAGGATTTTCTTTTCTTCAATGTTGTCTGAATATAAAGTGGATCATCGAAGATGCTGACCGTGGGTGGTCCATCACTGTCTATATTCTTTTTAGTTGCCTGTGATGTTTGCATAAACATGTATCCAAACAAAAATTCAGGAACATACTGCACAGTCACAGGTTCTGAAGATGTTGGTGAATTTACCTCCTCTGGTTCACAACCATATGTTTCTGCAGAAAGAGCCATAGTAACAACTGAGATTACCAAGCCCGCACAACTAAAAGTGGCCAAGAACCTCAATGTACAGCTCATTAGTGTTCCGCTTCCTGTGATGTCACAAGCGCAGGAGTTCCATTACAGTTGGGATAGTACACAGGACTTTTTTTTTTCTCAAAATCTTTATTTAGTTTTATGAAAAAGTATGCATTTTCATAAAAGGTAAGAAACATACAGGTGTTATACCCAAATTATAAAGAGAAAAACAACAGGTTCTCAAAGCACCAGTAGGCTTACACTGAAGGATGGTACCAAGTAAGACATAAGGCTATAAGAACCCAAGAAATGAAATCGAAGAATGAAAAATGTGGAAAGCCAAAATTAACAGGGGATCCCCTGCAAAACATAGCTTTGAAAGACCATAAAAAATATGCTCAGTTTACAACTGTGTGAAGTTGGCACCCTGTGTTTTAAAACGTGAATAAAACATATATATAAATTTGTTCGTGTTGCGTCTGTTCTGATTCGTGCATCACAAAAAGAAAATATCTGGCAGTTTGGTTTTGGAGACATTTCATAATATATATATATATATATATATATATATATATACATATATATGTGTGTGTGTGTGTGTGTGTGTGTGTATATGTGCTGATTTGTGCCACAAAAATAATGTTTTGGAACGGGAAGATAAACACCCAGGTTGTCTGATTGATAGCCAGTGGTGTGTTTCTGCAATAAGTTAGAAAAGTGCAGATTTCAAATTAAAATCACTGCATTGATAAACTGCAATTAAGAGGAGACGTTTCTGACATAGATAGTTCAGCAAGCTGAAGTACGTTGTGTGTGGGGAGTGTCCCTTTAAAAGAAATGGTACTGTAACTATACTGTGTCCTGGCAGGCATATTCATGGGCGTAACAGTCATCTTCTTTTGGATAATTTTCTATCCAGTATATCCTGAAAGGGTAACGAAATTAGCAAACAGCTTAAACAATGGAAAAAATGACTTCATAGGGTCACTAGGACATCATCAGGATGGGCTGACAATATGTAGGTGTCAACACTGATGGCAAAACCCTTTGTAGCTGGATGAGTTCAAATTAGAAATTAGAAGAGGATCCATGGATAACGCAAGCAGGAGGGGGGCAACGTGTAACACTGACAGAGGACGGGAAGATTCTTAGTTCTTGGAATTAAGGCAACTGTTTTAAAAGACCAAAGCAATAGGTTTTGTCCTGCCTAGGGCAGCACAAAACCAGGATACACCACTGTCTGTGAGGGACAAAAGGCACGTGTGCTCAAGTAGAGTGTGCCTGCTATTTTCATTAGCTCTGGTGAGCTAATGGAAGTAGGAAGGAATCCTCCTTGGCTGTTTGATTGACAGCCGGGGTGGTGTTGCCTAGTTAATTTATAAAATTGCTGATTTGTCAAAGAAATCAGCACTTTTAAAAACTGGGGTTAAACTATGATACTCCACACCCCAAAAGCACTTCTGCAAACAATGTTTATACTCAAATGATCCATTTTATACGTAAATGTCAATAACCCCACCCTTCCCGATAGATACCAGAATCTTCATTAATCTAATCAAAGAAGAGGTCACTTAACAAAATATCTATTTTAGCAGGAAAACAAATTGAATAATATTAGTGCGAAAACACATTAGTGCGAACATCATTTGTCACTAGAGATTTAAAGTTGTAGTTCATAGTCCAAAAAATCCATTGCAGTAAAATATGTATAATTCATGATAAATTGTGTTGTATTGGAAAGTCCAATCAGGATCAACAGTTTTCATAAAATCATGTAGATAGGATATAGAATTGCAATTTTGTATATATTTTAAAAAAAAATATTATTTTTACAATAAAATCATAAAAAGCAAATTGAATCATGCATTACTTAGGAACAGATAAAGTCAGAAAATTAAGAAAGATTATGCCGATTGTTTAGCAATTTTATCAATCACTATTTTATATACCTTAAAAAATGTATCTACTCTACATTTTTACAAGTAATATGTGAATACAATAATACACTAATACACAATATTACCAACAGTAATCATAATGAGTACAAATAAACCTGCTATTCAAAAAAATAACCCACTTACTATATTTTCAAGCTTTCCTCCTAATTTTGATATAAAATGTCCAATGGAAGGCCATACTCCTCTATAAAGACTTTATCCAAGCATGAGTTTCTCCAGCACATAATTGAAATCTTAATAATACAATTATAATCCTTTGATATAACGCATCAATGATTTTATTGGTTGAATATATGTTAATTTTCACATTTTAAATGTATCGGAAAAACTGTCACAAATGTCAATGTGTGGAATATGTATTTACACTTAACTTTGTTTATTTCATTTAGTGTAGCTATTGGAGTTAGTAAAGATGGAATTGTACGGTGTGTCACTACTCTGTGAGACATATTGCAATTTAACAGATTCTACTGTAATTAAAGCATCTGTTTCATTCCCATGCATTCCGCACAGTGACGTTACTTCTGCATGAGTACAGACCAAGTTTTCTAGGTCTGCACAATCTTCAGCATGCACATGTCACATAAGTAAGAAATATAATTAAAAATAGGATGCACTATTTGCAATATTCCCTGCAAAATCTATTAAGTGTCCAATATTTATTACTTCCCGATTAGTTATGTATACCAATCCTGGGATAATGAATTCATAGTAAATACATAATTCCCAAAGAGAATCCCAATGGATTACTTTATCCTCTCTTTTAACTCAATTACATTATATATCGCAGATTTTGATATATATAATTGTATTTCAGACTGTCAATTGTTTAAACAATGCTGTTTAGTAACCAAATGCATGTTTAACAAATTATTGTCAACTTGACAACTATGCATTAATTTCATGGACGTTAATTAATTTATCAATATTACTGCTTTGAGATCCTCCTATATAGTGGTCAAATCAGACATAGGAATAGAAAATAAATGAATCATATGTTTCTAAATATTAAAATACCTTTCTTAAAGGGACACTCTGTGCACCAACTATAATGATAATAATGATATAATAATTTGATACATTTTGACCTCATTGATATGCTGATTTTATAATTTTTTTCCATGCTCAAAGCTATATAGTTTTTGCACAACAAAATGTTTTGCAGTATTCTGCGTAATAAGTTTGCCTCCTTAACCATGCCTCTCTATATCAGAAGTATGCACACATACACACAGTTTTTAGCACCAACATCACTGAGTGAATGTCTTTTAAGTCACAACTTGGCTGCAGATAGTTAGAAAAACTACATGCTGTATCCTTACTATATGCCTGACTGGGTATCCTCTTCTTCTAATGGAGGTTAGTTTGTAGTGCTGTCAGTGGCTGAGCTGTGTGCATACATTTGATAAGGAAGTATTTTTCTAGAGTGAGGGTGTGTGGCTAAAGAGGCAGGCTTATGGTGCAACATTCTGCAAAACATTTACAAATGTTATGCAAAAACTATAAAGATTTGTGTATTCAGCAATTGGGTCATCTGTCAGCTAAGTGGTTAAATCAGGGTCCTATTTGTTTGATTTATTTTCCCCATATGAACTGTAGGAAATGTACAGATTGACCAACAACTGAGCTTTCCAGTCATGTGTTTGCAGACATTGTAAAATCTGTGTGGGCCACTGCATCATCATCATTTGGCCACAAATGCAAACTCAGCACATATAGTCTGTTTTTTTCAGTACCATTTAATAAGTGTAAGATTTATGAATAGTGTTTTTCATACCAAGAAAAACACAGTGCAGATGTACTAATGCTGTATCAATTGCAGTAGGATTTAAGAAATAGTAGACTAGCCACAATATACTGGAGATTCATTTTGCACCGAACTGCAATTCGGCTGAATTTGGGCTGATCAGATGATCGGCTGAAATTCCGACCATCGATCACGTGCCAGAAATTTGGGAAGCTGACTCATGCAAGCCCAAACATGCTAGTTTTGATTAGTAATTTAGGGTGGCATTCCATTTGTCAGAAAAAAAAAGAGAGTGGAATGGAGAAGAAGCTGTAATTTATTTATTTTGTTGGGTGGCGGCAAATAGGCAGCTTAGTTTGCTATGATGGACACAAGGTTTGCCCAATCATATGGACTGTATCACCTGTAAAATGAAAAGGTAAAACAAAAAGATGATTGATGGTTAGAGGACAGCCACCAAATGTTAATTTTCTTGAGACATCTATTGGCAACTGACCAATAAAGGTAAAAAGGAGAAGCCTGAAAACAATCTATACTTCCAAGCAGGATTCTTCCAGCCAGCAGTAGTACTGTGTGTTTTACCCTTGCTGTACATGTGTGGGAGTGGAAGAATTCCTGGGTCATTGATTTGAGTTTAACTTTCTCTTGCTTACCTATGCAACATTGGCATTCACATAAGCAGTGTGACACTGGTGGTTATCGTTAGTGTAGTCAAACCAATCTTTCACCCCCCCAAAGAATATTCAGAAAATGCATTCTTGTTCTGTGTTTTGAAACACACAATGAATTTGTAACTGTGCCTCCCCAGCTTTCCACTCACTGCCCTGTCCCCTCTTTCCAAGATCATTCACCCCAGTTGCAACCCCTATATTCATCCTCCCAAAGATTCATTTCATTGCATACAATAGCTGTTTGTTCTCTTAAACAGCCTTAATTGGGCTGCTCACAGCCAATATGGTCCATGAAAAAATATTTAAGAGGCTGAATATGAGGTTTGTAATAGGAGGTGGAGTAGACACAGAGAATAGACACACACGCAGAACAGAAGAGGCTGGCAGTTTATGAATTGCAGGCATTATCTTGGAAGGAGGGAGCAGAGGCAGATAAGGGAAGGCTGGGGAGGTGAAGTAACAAAGTTCTGGGGCTGGAAGGAGACAGCGTTACACTGTTGTGGGACTGGTGTGAGGCTAATTTCAGTTGTTGTGGGAGTGGAGCTACAATGGTTGACTGACCAATCACACGGTAGGATAGTTGTGGAATCCAACTATAGAAGTAACAAGATTGAAGCTAATAATGGAGTCTGGGACAGTTTTGGAGCATTTTTTTTTACAACATTTTTAATATACTTGTTTTAGTTTTCATTGTATGTTTTAAAACACAGGACTAGAAGAATTCATTTTCTAGAAGTTATTCATTAACTAGAAGTTATTTTCCTGTGACAGCGTTATTTTAGATACTGGGTAGGACTTTGGTTTCAACTATTCACATAGTGCTAACTTGTTATATACACCTAATGTAGTCTAAATTAGTCTAAACTGAGGGACATGGACAAAAGTGTTTAATTTGATTGATATGTCAGCACATATTTATCTGAATTAATAGAAATTAATTATAAACCCATACAGAAGGGTCCAAGCCCTTGCTACAGTGGATGACAGCCAGGTGATGTTCTCCCTATATCCATATATGGCACGATGGCCTTTAAAAATAATAATAATATGAAGTGCATAGTAATCAATAGAAAAGTAAAAGAGCACGTGATTGGATGAAACAGCCATGCCAACCACTTTGGCCTTGTATTCATGCCATATGGGGTATAAATACTCCTTGTTAAAATGAAATTGTAATTTTTTAAGCAGCCATTATGTTGCAAATATCCCTTTAAATGTGTCAATTTTTCTTGTTTTTATTAGGCTTTTTATGGCATTCTATGGGCACCAACAAATGCTAAGTACTTCTAATAGGTTTGATGCTCATACCCACACTGCTTCTTTGTTATAGTAGCTGCTATCTAGCTCTAAAAGGAAAAAAAAAACACTTTTTTTTTTTTGCGCCATAATTTGGAGTGTTTCTGTGGGAATGTTTGCCCAATCATCCAGTAAAGCATTTGTGAGGTTAGGCACTGATGTTGGACAAGAAGGCCTGGCTCGCAATCTCCATTCCAGCTTATTGCAAGGTGTTAGATGGGGTTGAGGTCCAGGCTGTGTGTGGGCCAGTCAAGTTCTTCCCCAACTCACCCCCCCTTGTATTTATGGTCCTTGCTTTATGCATTGGAGCACAATCATGCTGGGATAGAAAAGGTCCTTCTCAAAACTCCAAAATGTCTTGGTGTGCTGAAGATTTCCTTTTACTGGAAGTAAGGGACCTAGTCCAACCCCTGAAAAACAACCTCATACTATTATCCTTCCTCTACTAAACTTTACAATTACATACACCAAACTGAGACTCTCCCATCAGACTGTCAACAAGAATAGCATGATTTGTCACTCCATAGAACATGTTTCCACTGCTCCAGGATTCAGTGGAGGTGTGCTTTACCATTCGATCCAATGCTTGGCATTGTACTTGGGGATGTAAGGCCTGCATGCAGGCTGCAGGAGTTTGTGAATTACATTTTCATATGTTGTAAATCAAACATCTACATTGCTGAGGTGGTTATGGTTAAATATTTGCGTTTAAGGTTTGCTGGGCATCATGGGTAGTTCATAAACATCTGACCTACAAACGTTTGCTTTCATGATCCAAGTCTAGGCTTAATCATAGTTTTACCAACTTCAATGTCCAAGCTAAGTGAGTTTGGAGCATGCACATTATGTTACCGGTTAAAAAAAACAAAAAACAATAATACTAACAGAACAATGCTTGAATGCACTCTCAAAGAATTCTGGAATTAGCTCAGAATTTAGTGGGATCCTCTAACAATCAGCATTTCTCAGTGAGACTCCATATATAGTTTAATCTGGGAAATAATAGGTACATATCAAATTGCATTTTAGAGTAAAAATTGTATTATGTAATATTTACCAACGCTATACCTGCCTGCTATTATGAGATTTACACTTCCTCCTGGGGCTCTCTGCAGTGCAAAGTTAAATAGTGGCCTGGAATGAGGCACATATATATATACACATGCATACATTCACACA
This sequence comes from Pelobates fuscus, assembly GCF_036172605.1. Classification (NCBI taxonomy): domain Eukaryota; kingdom Metazoa; phylum Chordata; class Amphibia; order Anura; family Pelobatidae; genus Pelobates; species Pelobates fuscus. Next base: position 180,734,052 of record NC_086322.1, on the reverse strand, counting down.
CGTATCATATATATTTATATGGATATACAACTACTAAATTTAACAGGGTGGGGGCTAAGCTTCTCAGGGCTAAGGGCAGGAAACATCTTAAATACCATACTACACTTATGTGAGAAAAACGCCCAAAACAGTACGAAGAATACACGTGTATATTTTAATTAAACAATGTACTAAACTTTTACAATTGGAACAGGTATGTAATCACCCTTGCGAGGATGCCTTCTTTGCAAATCTGTGGCTGTTGCTTGACACTGTATGGACAGGTGGAGGCTCTGTAACCTGCAGCAAGCCTGCGCATTCTGGTCTTAGGAGCACTATCTTTTCCTTTAATATTTACAACTCCTGTGGGGTCAGATACTTTTCCCCAAGTGTCCTCCAGTACCTGTGTTTTAGCCTGGTTGCTGAAGGGACTCAGGTGGTCAGTAGAAAGTAAGGATTTTGTTTTCTTTAATGGTGTTGGATCATAAGATGGATCATCGAAGAAGCTGACCTGCTTGCTGAAAGGATGCAGGTGGTCAGTAGAAAGACAGGGTTTTCTTTTCTTTAATGGTGTTGGATCATAATGTGGATCATCGAAGATGCTGACCTGCTTGCTGAAGGGACCCAAGTGGTCAGTAGAAAGTAAGGATTTTCTTTTCTTCAATGTTGTCTGAATATAAAGTGGATCATCGAAGATGCTGACCGTGGGTGGTCCATCACTGTCTTTATTCTTTTTAGTTGCCTGTGATGTTTGCATAAACATGTATCCAAACAAAAATTCAGGAACATACTGCACAGTCACAGGTTCTGAAGATGTTGGTGAATTTACCTCCTCTGGTTCACAACCATATGTTTCTGCAGAAAGAGCCATAGTAACAACTGAGATTACCAAGCCCGCACAACTAAAAGTGGCCAAGAACCTCAATGTACAGCTCATTAGTGTTCCGCTTCCTGTGATGTCACAAGCGCAGGAGTTCCATTACAGTTGGGATAGTACACAGGACTTTTTTTTTTCTCAAAATCTTTATTTAGTTTTATGAAAAAGTATGCATTTTCATAAAAGGTAAGAAACATACAGGTGTTATACCCAAATTATAAAGAGAAAAACAACAGGTTCTCAAAGCACCAGTAGGCTTACACTGAAGGATGGTACCAAGTAAGACATAAGGCTATAAGAACCCAAGAAATGAAATCGAAGAATGAAAAATGTGGAAAGCCAAAATTAACAGGGGATCCCCTGCAAAACATAGCTTTGAAAGACTATAAAAAATATGCTCAGTTTACAACTGTGTGAAGTTGGCACCCTGTGTTTTAAAACGTGAATAAAACATATATATAAATTTGTTTGTGTTGCGTCTGTTCTGATTCGTGCATCACAAAAAGAAAATATCTGGCAGTTTGGTTTTGGAGACATTTCATAATATATATATATATATATATATATATATACATATATATGTGTGTGTGTGTGTGTGTGTGTGTATATGTGCTGATTTGTGCCACAAAAATAATGTTTTGGAACGGGAAGATAAACACCCAGGTTGTCTGATTGATAGCCAGTGGTGTGTTTCTGCAATAAGTTAGAAAAGTGCAGATTTCAAATTAAAATCACTGCATTGATAAACTGCAATTAAGAGGAGACGTTTCTGACATAGATAGTTCAGCAAGCTGAAGTACGTTGTGTGTGGGGAGTGTCCCTTTAAAAGAAATGGTACTGTAACTATACTGTGTCCTGGCAGGCATATTCATGGGCGTAACAGTCATCTTCTTTTGGATAATTTTCTATCCAGTATATCCTGAAAGGGTAACGAAATTAGCAAACAGCTTAAACAATGGAAAAAATGACTTCATAGGGTCACTAGGACATCATCAGGATGGGCTGACAATATGTAGGTGTCAACACTGATGGCAAAACCCTTTGTAGCTGGATGAGTTCAAATTAGAAATTAGAAGAGGATCCATGGATAACGCAAGCAGGAGGGGGGCAACGTGTAACACTGACAGAGGACGGGAAGATTCTTAGTTCTTGGAATTAAGGCAACTGTTTTAAAAGACCAAAGCAATAGGTTTTGTCCTGCCTAGGGCAGCACAAAACCAGGATACACCACTGTCTGTGAGGGACAAAAGGCACGTGTGCTCAAGTAGAGTGTGCCTGCTATTTTCATTAGCTCTGGTGAGCTAATGGAAGTAGGAAGGAATCCTCCTTGGCTGTTTGATTGACAGCCGGGGTGGTGTTGCCTAGTTAATTTATAAAATTGCTGATTTGTCAAAGAAATCAGCACTTTTAAAAACTGGGGTTAAACTATGATACTCCACACCCCAAAAGCACTTCTGCAAACAATGTTTATACTCAAATGATCCATTTTATACGTAAATGTCAATAACCCCACCCTTCCCGATAGATACCAGAATCTTCATTAATCTAATCAAAGAAGAGGTCACTTAACAAAATATCTATTTTAGCAGGAAAACAAATTGAATAATATTAGTGCGAAAACACATTAGTGCGAACATCATTTGTCACTAGAGATTTAAAGTTGTAGTTCATAGTCCAAAAAATCCATTGCAGTAAAATATGTATAATTCATGATAAATTGTGTTGTATTGGAAAGTCCAATCAGGATCAACAGTTTTCATAAAATCATGTAGATAGGATATAGAATTGCAATTTTGTATATATTTTAAAAAAAAATATTATTTTTACAATAAAATCATAAAAAGCAAATTGAATCATGCATTACTTAGGAACAGATAAAGTCAGAAAATTAAGAAAGATTATGCCGATTGTTTAGCAATTTTATCAATCACTATTTTATATACCTTAAAAAATGTATCTACTCTACATTTTTACAAGTAATATGTGAATACAATAATACACTAATACACAATATTACCAACAGTAATCATAATGAGTACAAATAAACCTGCTATTCAAAAAAATAACCCACTTACTATATTTTCAAGCTTTCCTCCTAATTTTGATATAAAATGTCCAATGGAAGGCCATACTCCTCTATAAAGACTTTATCCAAGCATGAGTTTCTCCAGCACATAATTGAAATCTTAATAATACAATTATAATCCTTTGATATAACGCATCAATGATTTTATTGGTTGAATATATGTTAATTTTCACATTTTAAATGTATCGGAAAAACTGTCACAAATGTCAATGTGTGGAATATGTATTTACACTTAACTTTGTTTATTTCATTTAGTGTAGCTATTGGAGTTAGTAAAGATGGAATTGTACGGTGTGTCACTACTCTGTGAGACATATTGCAATTTAACAGATTCTACTGTAATTAAAGCATCTGTTTCATTCCCATGCATTCCGCACAGTGACGTTGCTTCTGCATGAGTACAGACCAAGTTTTCTAGGTCTGCACAATCTTCAGCATGCACATGTCACATAAGTAAGAAATATAATTAAAAATAGGATGCACTATTTGCAATATTCCCTGCAAAATCTATTAAGTGTCCAATATTTATTACTTCCCGATTAGTTATGTATACCAATCCTGGGATAATGAATTCATAGTAAATACATAATTCCCAAAGAGAATCCCAATGGATTACTTTATCCTCTCTTTTAACTCAATTACATTATATATCGCAGATTTTGATATATATAATTGTATTTCAGACTGTCAATTGTTTAAACAATGCTGTTTAGTAACCAAATGCATGTTTAACAAATTATTGTCAACTTGACAACTATGCATTAATTTCATGGACGTTAATTAATTTATCAATATTACTGCTTTGAGATCCTCCTATATAGTGGTCAAATCAGACATAGGAATAGAAAATAAATGAATCATATGTTTCTAAATATTAAAATACCTTTCTTAAAGGGACACTCTGTGCACCAACTATAATGATAATAATGATATAATAATTTGATACATTTTGACCTCATTGATATGCTGATTTTATAATTTTTTTCCATGCTCAAAGCTATATAGTTTTTGCACAACAAAATGTTTTGCAGTATTCTGCGTAATAAGTTTGCCTCCTTAACCATGCCTCTCTATATCAGAAGTATGCACACATACACACAGTTTTTAGCACCAACATCACTGAGTGAATGTCTTTTAAGTCACAACTTGGCTGCAGATAGTTAGAAAAACTACATGCTGTATCCTTACTATATGCCTGACTGGGTATCCTCTTCTTCTAATGGAGGTTAGTTTGTAGTGCTGTCAGTGGCTGAGCTGTGTGCATACATTTGATAAGGAAGTATTTTTCTAGAGTGAGGGTGTGTGGCTAAAGAGGCAGGCTTATGGTGCAACATTCTGCAAAACATTTACAAATGTTATGCAAAAACTATAAAGATTTGTGTATTCAGCAATTGGGTCATCTGTCAGCTAAGTGGTTAAATCAGGGTCCTATTTGTTTGATTTATTTTCCCCATATGAACTGTAGGAAATGTACAGATTGACCAACAACTGAGCTTTCCAGTCATGTGTTTGCAGACATTGTAAAATCTGTGTGGGCCACTGCATCATCATCATTTGGCCACAAATGCAAACTCAGCACATATAGTCTGATTTTTTCAGTACCATTTAATAAGTGTAAGATTTATGAATAGTGTTTTTCATACCAAGAAAAACACAGTGCAGATGTACTAATGCTGTATCAATTGCAGTAGGATTTAAGAAATAGTAGACTAGCCACAATATACTGGAGATTCATTTTGCACCGAACTGCAATTCGGCTGAATTTGGGCTGATCAGATGATCGGCTGAAATTCCGACCATCGATCATGTTAAAGTCGTGACTTAAATATGAATATTAATTAATATATAATAATTAAGCAACAAATAACAACTTTAATATTTTTTAGAGTTCGGTATTATGGTCGAATATATAATAGGAAATACACAAAACATTGTAGTATTAAATGTATATTTAATATAATTATAATAACAATTAAACAAATGCTAGCAGAATGTCAATTTACCACAATAATTACACAATACAAAACTACAAACAAAAGGCTATAACAGTTGCTAGCTGTTATAATAGATTACTTACACGGCTCCAGCCTGTTTGGCTGGAGCTATACAGTCAGCTACATTTTCAATCCATGCAAGCAAAAGACAAGAGAAAGAGTTCCTCCTACTATTTGGTTTTATCCAGTAAGTAGGCTGGCCTGTGATGTCACTTCCAGAAGCACATGAGTTAGCACACTGACCCCTAGTGGTGCCTCTAAAGCATTAAGCTCATTATGCTTTACTGACATCTAGTGGTGCGTCTAAAGCATTAAACTCATTATGCTTTTTTATGACAAAAAGTCATTAATTAATAAATACCATTACAAACCACCCTTTGACTTATGTCATAAAACAAACATTATAAACCCGTACATCTTGAATCTACCCTATTTTAACAGTACCTGCCCTACAACAAAACCCACCTTTTGAAGAACGATACCCATTTACCCATTAATTATTACCCATTCACATTTTATTTCTTATATAAATGTTCACCATTGAGCACATGCATTACCAGTTGGGAAACCTTGGCCTAAAGTAGGCACATACCCACCCTTATAATAATGAACAACTCAAACCATGTTTTATTAGATTAACCAATGATATTGTGTTCATGTGAGGATGTGTTTTGGAGCTTAATATAGTATTAGACACCACAAACTCATAACACCTATGAATCATGGCACCGACCGACTCGATTTCTGTAGCCTCTGGCTGGTCTGTGTGCCTGGAATTTTCACAAACATTAGTCCTGGAAACTGGATACTCTATTCTTCGACAGTCTCATAGAACATACGCATAGAGACAGGGATGAATGAAATAATTTGAGCAAACAAGGACTTAGGATTTTTGTATTTACAGTTCATGTGTGCAGGGACTTCTGTGTGTTTGTGGTCAATTGTCACAGTATCCTGCTCTGGCTGTATTATTTTGCCTACTCCCATCACTCGCAGCTTCAGTATTTCTTCTCATAACAGTTCATGTGATCAAGGACTTTTGTGTGTTTGTGGTCACATTGTTTTGTTTTTTCTTTCTTTATACCATTAACCACCTTGACGTAACAGTTTCCTGCTCCTGATGCATTTTGTTCCGACTCTCACCACTCTTAGCTGCAATATTTTTTCTCCTTACAGCAACAGTTGAGCATAGTGTCCAGTGCTTCTTCTTAAAATATCCTTGCTTGAAAGTTCTTGAATGAAAACACAGGCAATGACGAACACAAACATAAATGGCAAATAACTGTGCCAATCATCACAAGTACCATTTGATTGTGGTGTCTTAACCATATTTTTCCCTATGGCGTTTGGATAAATACCTACACACCTCTCTTCACATCCAGCACACTCCTGATTCAGAGATAAAAACACAATATCACTGCTGTATCTACCAATTTAACCCAAACACTCGTTATTACTGCTGCATTTACCAATTTAATCTAAACACTCGTTATCACTGCTGTATTTACCAATTTAATCTAAACACTCGTTATCACTGCTGTATTTAACCAATTTAATCTAAACATTAACCAAAACAATTACATTCCTATTTACCACCCTTCTATTTAAACATGTATAGATAACCCAAAATGCCTACTTTCTCTTATCCCTCTTATCACTCTTCCGTTTTTTGTTTGTTTTTGTTTTTTAACTGCAACCACTCATGCACTTTACACAGACACAAATCAAGCACCTACTGGACAATGGGGTTCCCTCGTTAGAGCCCTCCCACCCCAGTTTGGTTTACACAAAAATACCCCCTGGTCCCTATGGGTCAATTCCCCCCTTTCCCAGGCAAGCATACATACATACAACAATAATACATAAGGGTTTCAATTGCAATACAATCACTAGAAATAAGAGAATAGTATGCACAAAATCATAGCATAGACATGTTAAATAGACAATAAAATAAAACATTCAATAGCTCATCAAAGGTCAACATTTAGACACTGGTCTCCATCTGATATTCTATCTGTGTTCCAATGTCCACCTCTGGTTTCTGCTACATCTGAAAAGGTTAGAAAACAGATCAGGATTACTTTCCTAGTCACTTATAGCGTATACTACAAATATTTTACTTAGAATATATATATATATATATATATACACACACACAGACATGTAAACACACTCCTTCAGCTTTTCATTTGATAAATATTTTTTTTTTCAACAAGATAACTTTCTTAATTTTTACAAGGCTCTTAAAAAAACAATAAGCTAATAGCTGCTTTCTGCATCTTCTCTGCAATTCAGGAAACACATTTCTAGCCAACCTAAACATGTTTAATAACTCTCCACCCTTTGGTTAAATTATAGAGGAGTGAACCACAACACCTCTTCCGCCTCTGAAAGGATATAGGTCAATATGTCTCAAAGTTCAACACTTCTGACAGCTATGAGTGACTCCCTATTAATTTCTAGCCTTTCCACGGACATGCTTGCACCTCGCGGCTAAGGGCCTGCACAACTAACCATCCTGTGATGGCAGTGGCTTTCCGCATGGGGGTGACCGCCCCCGCAAAATTATAGAGGAGCAAACATACAGCAGCCTCTTTTCCGGCTCGATTAAAGGTTCTGGGCCAATATGTCTGCAATTTAACCAGTACACTCACGTATCACTTATTGTATATTTCCTGGTCTCTCAGGAATTTCTATTAAATAGCGTATCCCCTTCCCAGGGCAATATACAACAAAAACTAGTCACCAAGGGTCTCTATGGTCATGATAGGCCGCCCTACCACTAGTGTAATACGCCCTTTTTTTAAATATATTTCCTGGTCTCTCAGAGATTTAGCCTATCCCTTTCCCAGAGCAATATATATAAACAATTACAAATAAGTTACAAAACGCTACTTATAAGTAATACAGGGTTTCAAATAATATAATAATACAGGATAGAACTGCACAACAACTATTGGGTATGCTCCCCCTTATCCGGACACGTTTAAATACCCCCTAGCTCAGGTTCCCCACCCGCTACTGTAACTAAAATCACAGCCCACGTTATGGAGGTTCACCCGCTAGGCAGATACACCCTAATTCAAAGCATGGAAATATTAAAATCAGTTATAGATGGCTTCTAAAATAATATAAATCTTAATCTGAGCCCATACACTTACTTTGTTAAAAATGCTAACTTGTTAAAATATTCAGACTGAATAGGACAAAGGAATTATTTTACCATTTTTTCAGTTCATTTGTTACCAGTTCCTGAAATTCCATCATATGTCCAGTAATTCCTTAGTCCTGGATAATAAAGCTGAAAAACACTCCACAAATTGATCAGTTTAGGTAATTACATTTGCAAAACAATGCAGTTTATTTTTCTCATACAGGCAAGGCCACCCACCCCCAACAAGGACAAATTCTCCCCCAGCTGTAGCTGAAAAGCATGGTCACACAGCTGTTAAAAAAATAAAAGGTGGTCTCTCCTTCATGAGTCAAAATCATATATATATTTATACTAATATTCTGTGTATACGCACACATAAATCTATTATTCACTGAATCTGCTTTACTAAACGTATCTTTTTCTTAACTACTAATAAATTTTGTCCAAATCTCTTTTCAACTAGACAAATCCATGAATGCCAAACAAATGTAAATTAATACACAAACATGGTCAAATTTAGCAATAAAACCTGGAGAACTAGTTTAGTGAAAAGTCTTTTCCTATGCAAATGGTAGCAAACAATGAAACTAGGCCTCAACTCATTCACACCATGTGGTCAATGGTGGATTAAAATCCACATGGTCAGACAAAAAGTAAAGTATATTTTTTCTATATAAAAATGACCAAAGATTGGTAACAAGCAACACAATAATTCATCACTATGTTCTACAGCAAGAGATACATTAAAAACAAATATCTAATCCCTATTTGCTATCTGTATTCATTCCATTGAAACCAGATCATCAATTTATTCACTTCTATACAGACAGACAATTGACTCTATGTATTAAACAAAATGCATAACTTTTGTATTTTCCCTAATATTCCAGCATAATCCCATATCTTCGTCGCCAGGTGTTAAAGTCGTGACTTAAATATGAATATTAATTAATATATAATAATTAAGCAACAAATAACAACTTTAATATTTTTTAGAGTTCGGTATTATGGTCGAATATATAATAGGAAATACACAAAACATTGTAGTATTAAATGTATATTTAATATAATTATAATAACAATTAAACAAATGCTAGCAGAATGTCAATTTACCACAATAATTACACAATACAAAACTACAAACAAAAGGCTATAACAGTTGCTAGCTGTTATAATAGATTACTTACACGGCTCCAGCCTGTTTGGCTGGAGCTATACAGTCAGCTACATTTTCAATCCATGCAAGCAAAAGACAAGAGAAAGAGTTCCTCCTACTATTTGGTTTTATCCAGTAAGTAGGCTGGCCTGTGATGTCACTTCCAGAAGCACATGAGTTAGCACACTGACCCCTAGTGGTGCCTCTAAAGCATTAAGCTCATTATGCTTTACTGACATCTAGTGGTGCGTCTAAAGCATTAAACTCATTATGCTTTTTTATGACAAAAAGTCATTAATTAATAAATACCATTACAGATCACGTGCCAGAAATTTGGGAAGCTGACTCATGCAAGCCCAAACATGCTAGTTTTGATTAGTAATTTAGGGTGGCATTCCATTTGTCAGAAAAAAAAGAGAGTGGAATGGAGAAGAAGCTGTAATTTATTTATTTTGTTGGGTGGCGGCAAATAGGCAGCTTAGTTTGCTATGATGGACACAAGGTTTGCCCAATCATATGGACTGTATCACCTGTAAAATGAAAAGGTAAAACAAAAAGATGATTGATGGTTAGAGGACAGCCACCAAATGTTAATTTTCTTGAGACATCTATTGGCAACTGACCAATAAAGGTAAAAAGGAGAAGCCTGAAAACAATCTATACTTCCAAGCAGGATTCTTCCAGCCAGCAGTAGTACTGTGTGTTTTACCCTTGCTGTACATGTGTGGGAGTGGAAGAATTCCTGGGTCATTGATTTGAGTTTAACTTTCTCTTGCTTACCTATGCAACATTGGCATTCACATAAGCAGTGTGACACTGGTGGTTATCGTTAGTGTAGTCAAACCAATCTTTCACCCCCCCCAAAGAATATTCAGAAAATGCATTCTTGTTCTGTGTTTTGAAACACACAATGAATTTGTAACTGTGCCTCCCCAGCTTTCCACTCACTGCCCTGTCCCCTCTTTCCAAGATCATTCACCCCAGTTGCAACCCCTATATTCATCCTCCCAAAGATTTATTTCATTGCATACAATAGCTGTTTGTTCTCTTAAACAGCCTTAATTGGGCTGCTCACAGCCAATATGGTCCATGAAAAAATATTTAAGAGGCTGAATATGAGGTTTGTAATAGGAGGTGGAGTAGACACAGAGAATAGACACACACGCAGAACAGAAGAGGCTGGCAGTTTATGAATTGCAGGCATTATCTTGGAAGGAGGGAGCAGAGGCAGATAAGGGAAGGCTGGGGAGGTGAAGTAACAAAGTTCTGGGGCTGGAAGGAGACAGCGTTACACTGTTGTGGGACTGGTGTGAGGCTAATTTCAGTTGTTGTGGGAGTGGAGCTACAATGGTTGACTGACCAATCACACGGTAGGATAGTTGTGGAATCCAACTATAGAAGTAACAAGATTGAAGCTAATAATGGAGTCTGGGACAGTTTTGGAGCATTTTTTTTTACAACATTTTTAATATACTTGTTTTAGTTTTCATTGTATGTTTTAAAACACAGGACTAGAAGAATTCATTTTCTAGAAGTTATTCATTAACTAGAAGTTATTTTCCTGTGACAGCGTTATTTTAGATACTGGGTAGGACTTTGGTTTCAACTATTCACATAGTGCTAACTTGTTATATACACCTAATGTAGTCTAAATTAGTCTAAACTGAGGGACATGGACAAAAGTGTTTAATTTGATTGATATGTCAGCACATATTTATCTGAATTAATAGAAATTAATTATAAACCCATACAGAAGGGTCCAAGCCCTTGCTACAGTGGATGACAGCCAGGTGATGTTCTCCCTATATCCATATATGGCACGATGGCCTTTAAAAATAATAATAATATGAAGTGCATAGTAATCAATAGAAAAGTAAAAGAGCACGTGATTGGATGAAACAGCCATGCCAACCACTTTGGCCTTGTATTCATGCCATATGGGGTATAAATACTCCTTGTTAAAATGAAATTGTAATTTTTTAAGCAGCCATTATGTTGCAAATATCCCTTTAAATGTGTCAATTTTTCTTGTTTTTATTAGGCTTTTTATGGCATTCTATGGGCACCAACAAATGCTAAGTACTTCTAATAGGTTTGATGCTCATACCCACACTGCTTCTTTGTTATAGTAGCTGCTATCTAGCTCTAAAAGGAAAAAAAAAACACTTATTTTTTTTTGCGCCATAATTTGGAGTGTTTCTGTGGGAATGTTTGCCCAATCATCCAGTAAAGCATTTGTGAGGTTAGGCACTGATGTTGGACAAGAAGGCCTGGCTCGCAATCTCCATTCCAGCTTATTGCAAGGTGTTAGATGGGGTTGAGGTCCAGGCTGTGTGTGGGCCAGTCAAGTTCTTCCCCAACTCACCCCCCCTTGTATTTATGGTCCTTGCTTTATGCATTGGAGCACAATCATGCTGGGATAGAAAAGGTCCTTCTCAAAACTCCAAAATGTCTTGGTGTGCTGAAGATTTCCTTTTACTGGAAGTAAGGAACCTAGTCCAACCCCTGAAAAACAACCTCATACTATTATCCTTCCTCTACTAAACTTTACAATTACATACACCAAACTGAGACTCTCCCATCAGACTGTCAACAAGAATAGCATGATTTGTCACTCCATAGAACATGTTTCCACTGCTCCAGGATTCAGTGGAGGTGTGCTTTACCATTCGATCCAATGCTTGGCATTGTACTTGGGGATGTAAGGCCTGCATGCAGGCTGCAGGAGTTTGTGAATTACATTTTCATATGTTGTAAATCAAACATCTACATTGCTGAGGTGGTTATGGTTAAATATTTGCGTTTAAGGTTTGCTGGGCATCATGGGTAGTTCATAAACATCTGACCTACAAACGTTTGCTTTCATGATCCAAGTCTAGGCTTAATCATAGTTTTACCAACTTCAATGTCCAAGCTAAGTGAGTTTGGAGCATGCACATTATGTTACCGGTTAAAAAAAACAAAAAACAATAATACTAACAGAACAATGCTTGAATGCACTCTCAAAGAATTCTGGAATTAGCTCAGAATTTAGTGGGATCCTCTAACAATCAGCATTTCTCAGTGAGACTCCATATATAGTTTAATCTGGGAAATAATAGGTACATATCAAATTGCATTTTAGAGTAAAAATTGTATTATGTAATATTTACCAACGCTATACCTGCCTGCTATTATGAGATTTACACTTCCTCCTGGGGCTCTCTGCAGTGCAAAGTTAAATAGTGGCCTGGAATGAGGCACATATATATATACACATGCATACATTCACACACGTATCATATATATTTATATGGATATACAACTACTAAATTTAACAGGGTGGGGGCTAAGCTTCTCAGGGCTAAGGGCAGGAAACATCTTAAATACCATACTACACTTATGTGAGAAAAACGCCCAAAACAGTACGAAGAATACACGTGTATATTTTAATTAAACAATGTACTAAACTTTTACAATTGGAACAGGTATGTAATCACCCTTGCGAGGATGCCTTCTTTGCAAATCTGTGGCTGTTGCTTGACACTGTATGGACAGGTGGAGGCTCTGTAACCTGCAGCAAGCCTGCGCATTCTGGTCTTAGGAGCACTATCTTTTCCTTTAATATTTACAACTCCTGTGGGGTCAGATACTTTTCCCCAAGTGTCCTCCAGTACCTGTGTTTTAGCCTGGTTGCTGAAGGGACTCAGGTGGTCAGTAGAAAGTAAGGATTTTGTTTTCTTTAATGGTGTTGGATCATAAGATGGATCATCGAAGAAGCTGACCTGCTTGCTGAAAGGATGCAGGTGGTCAGTAGAAAGACAGGGTTTTCTTTTCTTTAATGGTGTTGGATCATAATGTGGATCATCGAAGATGCTGACCTGCTTGCTGAAGGGACCCAAGTGGTCAGTAGAAAGTAAGGATTTTCTTTTCTTCAATGTTGTCTGAATATAAAGTGGATCATCGAAGATGCTGACCGTGGGTGGTCCATCACTGTCTTTATTCTTTTTAGTTGCCTGTGATGTTTGCATAAACATGTATCCAAACAAAAATTCAGGAACATACTGCACAGTCACAGGTTCTGAAGATGTTGGTGAATTTACCTCCTCTGGTTCACAACCATATGTTTCTGCAGAAAGAGCCATAGTAACAACTGAGATTACCAAGCCCGCACAACTAAAAGTGGCCAAGAACCTCAATGTACAGCTCATTAGTGTTCCGCTTCCTGTGATGTCACAAGCGCAGGAGTTCCATTACAGTTGGGATAGTACACAGGACTTTTTTTTTTCTCAAAATCTTTATTTAGTTTTATGAAAAAGTATGCATTTTCATAAAAGGTAAGAAACATACAGGTGTTATACCCAAATTATAAAGAGAAAAACAACAGGTTCTCAAAGCACCAGTAGGCTTACACTGAAGGATGGTACCAAGTAAGACATAAGGCTATAAGAACCCAAGAAATGAAATCGAAGAATGAAAAATGTGGAAAGCCAAAATTAACAGGGGATCCCCTGCAAAACATAGCTTTGAAAGACCATAAAAAATATGCTCAGTTTACAACTGTGTGAAGTTGGCACCCTGTGTTTTAAAACGTGAATAAAACATATATATAAATTTGTTTGTGTTGCGTCTGTTCTGATTCGTGCATCACAAAAAGAAAATATCTGGCAGTTTGGTTTTGGAGACATTTCATAATATATATATATATATATATATATATATACATATATATGTGTGTGTGTGTGTGTGTGTGTATATGTGCTGATTTGTGCCACAAAAATAATGTTTTGGAACGGGAAGATAAACACCCAGGTTGTCTGATTGATAGCCAGTGGTGTGTTTCTGCAATAAGTTAGAAAAGTGCAGATTTCAAATTAAAATCACTGCATTGATAAACTGCAATTAAGAGGAGACGTTTCTGACATAGATAGTTCAGCAAGCTGAAGTACGTTGTGTGTGGGGAGTGTCCCTTTAAAAGAAATGGTACTGTAACTATACTGTGTCCTGGCAGGCATATTCATGGGCGTAACAGTCATCTTCTTTTGGATAATTTTCTATCCAGTATATCCTGAAAGGGTAACGAAATTAGCAAACAGCTTAAACAATGGAAAAAATGACTTCATAGGGTCACTAGGACATCATCAGGATGGGCTGACAATATGTAGGTGTCAACACTGATGGCAAAACCCTTTGTAGCTGGATGAGTTCAAATTAGAAATTAGAAGAGGATCCATGGATAACGCAAGCAGGAGGGGGGCAACGTGTAACACTGACAGAGGACGGGAAGATTCTTAGTTCTTGGAATTAAGGCAACTGTTTTAAAAGACCAAAGCAATAGGTTTTGTCCTGCCTAGGGCAGCACAAAACCAGGATACACCACTGTCTGTGAGGGACAAAAGGCACGTGTGCTCAAGTAGAGTGTGCCTGCTATTTTCATTAGCTCTGGTGAGCTAATGGAAGTAGGAAGGAATCCTCCTTGGCTGTTTGATTGACAGCCGGGGTGGTGTTGCCTAGTTAATTTATAAAATTGCTGATTTGTCAAAGAAATCAGCACTTTTAAAAACTGGGGTTAAACTATGATACTCCACACCCCAAAAGCACTTCTGCAAACAATGTTTATACTCAAATGATCCATTTTATACGTAAATGTCAATAACCCCACCCTTCCCGATAGATACCAGAATCTTCATTAATCTAATCAAAGAAGAGGTCACTTAACAAAATATCTATTTTAGCAGGAAAACAAATTGAATAATATTAGTGCGAAAACACATTAGTGCGAACATCATTTGTCACTAGAGATTTAAAGTTGTAGTTCATAGTCCAAAAAATCCATTGCAGTAAAATATGTATAATTCATGATAAATTGTGTTGTATTGGAAAGTCCAATCAGGATCAACAGTTTTCATAAAATCATGTAGATAGGATATAGAATTGCAATTTTGTATATATTTAAAAAAAATATTATTTTTACAATAAAATCATAAAAAGCAAATTGAATCATGCATTACTTAGGAACAGATAAAGTCAGAAAATTAAGAAAGATTATGCCGATTGTTTAGCAATTTTATCAATCACTATTTTATATACCTTAAAAAATGTATCTACTCTACATTTTTACAAGTAATATGTGAATACAATAATACACTAATACACAATATTACCAACAGTAATCATAATGAGTACAAATAAACCTGCTATTCAAAAAAATAACCCACTTACTATATTTTCAAGCTTTCCTCCTAATTTTGATATAAAATGTCCAATGGAAGGCCATACTCCTCTATAAAGACTTTATCCAAGCATGAGTTTCTCCAGCACATAATTGAAATCTTAATAATACAATTATAATCCTTTGATATAACGCATCAATGATTTTATTGGTTGAATATATGTTAATTTTCACATTTTAAATGTATCGGAAAAACTGTCACAAATGTCAATGTGTGGAATATGTATTTACACTTAACTTTGTTTATTTCATTTAGTGTAGCTATTGGAGTTAGTAAAGATGGAATTGTACGGTGTGTCACTACTCTGTGAGACATATTGCAATTTAACAGATTCTACTGTAATTAAAGCATCTGTTTCATTCCCATGCATTCCGCACAGTGACGTTGCTTCTGCATGAGTACAGACCAAGTTTTCTAGGTCTGCACAATCTTCAGCATGCACATGTCACATAAGTAAGAAATATAATTAAAAATAGGATGCACTATTTGCAATATTCCCTGCAAAATCTATTAAGTGTCCAATATTTATTACTTCCCGATTAGTTATGTATACCAATCCTGGGATAATGAATTCATAGTAAATACATAATTCCCAAAGAGAATCCCAATGGATTACTTTATCCTCTCTTTTAACTCAATTACATTATATATCGCAGATTTTGATATATATAATTGTATTTCAGACTGTCAATTGTTTAAACAATGCTGTTTAGTAACCAAATGCATGTTTAACAAATTATTGTCAACTTGACAACTATGCATTAATTTCATGGACGTTAATTAATTTATCAATATTACTGCTTTGAGATCCTCCTATATAGTGGTCAAATCAGACATAGGAATAGAAAATAAATGAATCATATGTTTCTAAATATTAAAATACCTTTCTTAAAGGGACACTCTGTGCACCAACTATAATGATAATAATGATATAATAATTTGATACATTTTGACCTCATTGATATGCTGATTTTATAATTTTTTTCCATGCTCAAAGCTATATAGTTTTTGCACAACAAAATGTTTTGCAGTATTCTGCGTAATAAGTTTGCCTCCTTAACCATGCCTCTCTATATCAGAAGTATGCACACATACACACAGTTTTTAGCACCAACATCACTGAGTGAATGTCTTTTAAGTCACAACTTGGCTGCAGATAGTTAGAAAAACTACATGCTGTATCCTTACTATATGCCTGACTGGGTATCCTCTTCTTCTAATGGAGGTTAGTTTGTAGTGCTGTCAGTGGCTGAGCTGTGTGCATACATTTGATAAGGAAGTATTTTTCTAGAGTGAGGGTGTGTGGCTAAAGAGGCAGGCTTATGGTGCAACATTCTGCAAAACATTTACAAATGTTATGCAAAAACTATAAAGATTTGTGTATTCAGCAATTGGGTCATCTGTCAGCTAAGTGGTTAAATCAGGGTCCTATTTGTTTGATTTATTTTCCCCATATGAACTGTAGGAAATGTACAGATTGACCAACAACTGAGCTTTCCAGTCATGTGTTTGCAGACATTGTAAAATCTGTGTGGGCCACTGCATCATCATCATTTGGCCACAAATGCAAACTCAGCACATATAGTCTGTTTTTTTCAGTACCATTTAATAAGTGTAAGATTTATGAATAGTGTTTTTCATACCAAGAAAAACACAGTGCAGATGTACTAATGCTGTATCAATTGCAGTAGGATTTAAGAAATAGTAGACTAGCCACAATATACTGGAGATTCATTTTGCACCGAACTGCAATTCGGCTGAATTTGGGCTGATCAGATGATCGGCTGAAATTCCGACCATCGATCACGTGCCAGAAATTTGGGAAGCTGACTCATGCAAGCCCAAACATGCTAGTTTTGATTAGTAATTTAGGGTGGCATTCCATTTGTCAGAAAAAAAAGAGAGTGGAATGGAGAAGAAGCTGTAATTTATTTATTTTGTTGGGTGGCGGCAAATAGGCAGCTTAGTTTGCTATGATGGACACAAGGTTTGCCCAATCATATGGACTGTATCACCTGTAAAATGAAAAGGTAAAACAAAAAGATGATTGATGGTTAGAGGACAGCCACCAAATGTTAATTTTCTTGAGACATCTATTGGCAACTGACCAATAAAGGTAAAAAGGAGAAGCCTGAAAACAATCTATACTTCCAAGCAGGATTCTTCCAGCCAGCAGTAGTACTGTGTGTTTTACCCTTGCTGTACATGTGTGGGAGTGGAAGAATTCCTGGGTCATTGATTTGAGTTTAACTTTCTCTTGCTTACCTATGCAACATTGGCATTCACATAAGCAGTGTGACACTGGTGGTTATCGTTAGTGTAGTCAAACCAATCTTTCACCCCCCCAAAGAATATTCAGAAAATGCATTCTTGTTCTGTGTTTTGAAACACACAATGAATTTGTAACTGTGCCTCCCCAGCTTTCCACTCACTGCCCTGTCCCCTCTTTCCAAGATCATTCACCCCAGTTGCAACCCCTATATTCATCCTCCCAAAGATTTATTTCATTGCATACAATAGCTGTTTGTTCTCTTAAACAGCCTTAATTGGGCTGCTCACAGCCAATATGGTCCATGAAAAAATATTTAAGAGGCTGAATATGAGGTTTGTAATAGGAGGTGGAGTAGACACAGAGAATAGACACACACGCAGAACAGAAGAGGCTGGCAGTTTATGAATTGCAGGCATTATCTTGGAAGGAGGGAGCAGAGGCAGATAAGGGAAGGCTGGGGAGGTGAAGTAACAAAGTTCTGGGGCTGGAAGGAGACAGCGTTACACTGTTGTGGGACTGGTGTGAGGCTAATTTCAGTTGTTGTGGGAGTGGAGCTACAATGGTTGACTGACCAATCACACGGTAGGATAGTTGTGGAATCCAACTATAGAAGTAACAAGATTGAAGCTAATAATGGAGTCTGGGACAGTTTTGGAGCATTTTTTTTTACAACATTTTTAATATACTTGTTTTAGTTTTCATTGTATGTTTTAAAACACAGGACTAGAAGAATTCATTTTCTAGAAGTTATTCATTAACTAGAAGTTATTTTCCTGTGACAGCGTTATTTTAGATACTGGGTAGGACTTTGGTTTCAACTATTCACATAGTGCTAACTTGTTATATACACCTAATGTAGTCTAAATTAGTCTAAACTGAGGGACATGGACAAAAGTGTTTAATTTGATTGATATGTCAGCACATATTTATCTGAATTAATAGAAATTAATTATAAACCCATACAGAAGGGTCCAAGCCCTTGCTACAGTGGATGACAGCCAGGTGATGTTCTCCCTATATCCATATATGGCACGATGGCCTTTAAAAATAATAATAATATGAAGTGCATAGTAATCAATAGAAAAGTAAAAGAGCACGTGATTGGATGAAACAGCCATGCCAACCACTTTGGCCTTGTATTCATGCCATATGGGGTATAAATACTCCTTGTTAAAATGAAATTGTAATTTTTTAAGCAGCCATTATGTTGCAAATATCCCTTTAAATGTGTCAATTTTTCTTGTTTTTATTAGGCTTTTTATGGCATTCTATGGGCACCAACAAATGCTAAGTACTTCTAATAGGTTTGATGCTCATACCCACACTGCTTCTTTGTTATAGTAGCTGCTATCTAGCTCTAAAAGGAAAAAAAAAACACTTTTTTTTTTTTGCGCCATAATTTGGAGTGTTTCTGTGGGAATGTTTGCCCAATCATCCAGTAAAGCATTTGTGAGGTTAGGCACTGATGTTGGACAAGAAGGCCTGGCTCACAATCTCCATTCCAGCTTATTGCAAGGTGTTAGATGGGGTTGAGGTCCAGGCTGTGTGTGGGCCAGTCAAGTTCTTCCCCAACTCACCCCCCCTTGTATTTATGGTCCTTGCTTTATGCATTGGAGCACAATCATGCTGGGATAGAAAAGGTCCTTCTCAAAACTCCAAAATGTCTTGGTGTGCTGAAGATTTCCTTTTACTGGAAGTAAGGGACCTAGTCCAACCCCTGAAAAACAACCTCATACTATTATCCTTCCTCTACTAAACTTTACAATTACATACACCAAACTGAGACTCTCCCATCAGACTGTCAACAAGAATAGCATGATTTGTCACTCCATAGAACATGTTTCCACTGCTCCAGGATTCAGTGGAGGTGTGCTTTACCATTCGATCCAATGCTTGGCATTGTACTTGGGGATGTAAGGCCTGCATGCAGGCTGCAGGAGTTTGTGAATTACATTTTCATATGTTGTAAATCAAACATCTACATTGCTGAGGTGGTTATGGTTAAATATTTGCGTTTAAGGTTTGCTGGGCATCATGGGTAGTTCATAAACATCTGACCTACAAACGTTTGCTTTCATGATCCAAGTCTAGGCTTAATCATAGTTTTACCAACTTCAATGTCCAAGCTAAGTGAGTTTGGAGCATGCACATTATGTTACCGGTTAAAAAAAACAAAAAACAATAATACTAACAGAACAATGCTTGAATGCACTCTCAAAGAATTCTGGAATTAGCTCAGAATTTAGTGGGATCCTCTAACAATCAGCATTTCTCAGTGAGACTCCATATATAGTTTAATCTGGGAAATAATAGGTACATATCAAATTGCATTTTAGAGTAAAAATTGTATTATGTAATATTTACCAACGCTATACCTGCCTGCTATTATGAGATTTACACTTCCTCCTGGGGCTCTCTGCAGTGCAAAGTTAAATAGTGGCCTGGAATGAGGCACATATATATATACACATGCATACATTCACACACGTATCATATATATTTATATGGATATACAACTACTAAATTTAACAGGGTGGGGGCTAAGCTTCTCAGGGCTAAGGGCAGGAAACATCTTAAATACCATACTACACTTATGTGAGAAAAACGCCCAAAACAGTACGAAGAATACACGTGTATATTTTAATTAAACAATGTACTAAACTTTTACAATTGGAACAGGTATGTAATCACCCTTGCGAGGATGCCTTCTTTGCAAATCTGTGGCTGTTGCTTGACACTGTATGGACAGGTGGAGGCTCTGTAACCTGCAGCAAGCCTGCGCATTCTGGTCTTAGGAGCACTATCTTTTCCTTTAATATATACAACTCCTGTGGGGTCAGATACTTTTCCCCAAGTGTCCTCCAGTACCTGTGTTTTAGCCTGGTTGCTGAAGGGACTCAGGTGGTCAGTAGAAAGTAAGGATTTTGTTTTCTTTAATGGTGTTGGATCATAAGATGGATCATCGAAGAAGCTGACCTGCTTGCTGAAAGGATGCAGGTGGTCAGTAGAAAGACAGGGTTTTCTTTTCTTTAATGGTGTTGGATCATAATGTGGATCATCGAAGATGCTGACCTGCTTGCTGAAGGGACCCAAGTGGTCAGTAGAAAGTAAGGATTTTCTTTTCTTCAATGTTGTCTGAATATAAAGTGGATCATCGAAGATGCTGACCGTGGGTGGTCCATCACTGTCTATATTCTTTTTAGTTGCCTGTGATGTTTGCATAAACATGTATCCAAACAAAAATTCAGGAACATACTGCACAGTCACAGGTTCTGAAGATGTTGGTGAATTTACCTCCTCTGGTTCACAACCATATGTTTCTGCAGAAAGAGCCATAGTAACAACTGAGATTACCAAGCCCGCACAACTAAAAGTGGCCAAGAACCTCAATGTACAGCTCATTAGTGTTCCGCTTCCTGTGATGTCACAAGCGCAGGAGTTCCATTACAGTTGGGATAGTACACAGGACTTTTTTTTTTCTCAAAATCTTTATTTAGTTTTATGAAAAAGTATGCATTTTCATAAAAGGTAAGAAACATACAGGTGTTATACCCAAATTATAAAGAGAAAAACAACAGGTTCTCAAAGCACCAGTAGGCTTACACTGAAGGATGGTACCAAGTAAGACATAAGGCTATAAGAACCCAAGAAATGAAATCGAAGAATGAAAAATGTGGAAAGCCAAAATTAACAGGGGATCCCCTGCAAAACATAGCTTTGAAAGACCATAAAAAATATGCTCAGTTTACAACTGTGTGAAGTTGGCACCCTGTGTTTTAAAACGTGAATAAAACATATATATAAATTTGTTTGTGTTGCGTCTGTTCTGATTCGTGCATCACAAAAAGAAAATATCTGGCAGTTTGGTTTTGGAGACATTTCATAATATATATATATATATATATATATATATACATATATATGTGTGTGTGTGTGTGTGTGTATATGTGCTGATTTGTGCCACAAAAATAATGTTTTGGAACGGGAAGATAAACACCCAGGTTGTCTGATTGATAGCCAGTGGTGTGTTTCTGCAATAAGTTAGAAAAGTGCAGATTTCAAATTAAAATCACTGCATTGATAAACTGCAATTAAGAGGAGACGTTTCTGACATAGATAGTTCAGCAAGCTGAAGTACGTTGTGTGTGGGGAGTGTCCCTTTAAAAGAAATGGTACTGTAACTATACTGTGTCCTGGCAGGCATATTCATGGGCGTAACAGTCATCTTCTTTTGGATAATTTTCTATCCAGTATATCCTGAAAGGGTAACGAAATTAGCAAACAGCTTAAACAATGGAAAAAATGACTTCATAGGGTCACTAGGACATCATCAGGATGGGCTGACAATATGTAGGTGTCAACACTGATGGCAAAACCCTTTGTAGCTGGATGAGTTCAAATTAGAAATTAGAAGAGGATCCATGGATAACGCAAGCAGGAGGGGGGCAACGTGTAACACTGACAGAGGACGGGAAGATTCTTAGTTCTTGGAATTAAGGCAACTGTTTTAAAAGACCAAAGCAATAGGTTTTGTCCTGCCTAGGGCAGCACAAAACCAGGATACACCACTGTCTGTGAGGGACAAAAGGCACGTGTGCTCAAGTAGAGTGTGCCTGCTATTTTCATTAGCTCTGGTGAGCTAATGGAAGTAGGAAGGAATCCTCCTTGGCTGTTTGATTGACAGCCGGGGTGGTGTTGCCTAGTTAATTTATAAAATTGCTGATTTGTCAAAGAAATCAGCACTTTTAAAAACTGGGGTTAAACTATGATACTCCACACCCCAAAAGCACTTCTGCAAACCCACCCTTCCCGATAGATACCAGAATCTTCATTAATCTAATCAAAGAAGAGGTCACTTAACAAAATATCTATTTTAGCAGGAAAACAAATTGAATAATATTAGTGCGAAAACACATTAGTGCGAACATCATTTGTCACTAGAGATTTAAAGTTGTAGTTCATAGTCCAAAAAATCCATTGCAGTAAAATATGTATAATTCATGATAAATTGTGTTGTATTGGAAAGTCCAATCAGGATCAACAGTTTTCATAAAATCATGTAGATAGGATATAGAATTGCAATTTTGTATATATTTAAAAAAAATATTATTTTTACAATAAAATCATAAAAAGCAAATTGAATCATGCATTACTTAGGAACAGATAAAGTCAGAAAATTAAGAAAGATTATGCCGATTGTTTAGCAATTTTATCAATCACTATTTTATATACCTTAAAAAATGTATCTACTCTACATTTTTACAAGTAATATGTGAATACAATAATACACTAATACACAATGATACCAACAGTAATCATAATGAGTACAAATAAACCTGCTATTCAAAAAAATAACCCACTTACTATATTTTCAAGCTTTCCTCCTAATTTTGATATAAAATGTCCAATGGAAGGCCATACTCCTCTATAAAGACTTTATCCAAGCATGAGTTTCTCCAGCACATAATTGAAATCTTAATAATACAATTATAATCCTTTGATATAACGCATCAATGATTTTATTGGTTGAATATATGTTAATTTTCACATTTTAAATGTATCGGAAAAACTGTCACAAATGTCAATGTGTGGAATATGTATTTACACTTAACTTTGTTTATTTCATTTAGTGTAGCTATTGGAGTTAGTAAAGATGGAATTGTACGGTGTGTCACTACTCTGTGAGACATATTGCAATTTAACAGATTCTACTGTAATTAAAGCATCTGTTTCATTCCCATGCATTCCGCACAGTGACGTTGCTTCTGCATGAGTACAGACCAAGTTTTCTAGGTCTGCACAATCTTCAGCATGCACATGTCACATAAGTAAGAAATATAATTAAAAATAGGATGCACTATTTGCAATATTCCCTGCAAAATCTATTAAGTGTCCAATATTTATTACTTCCCGATTAGTTATGTATACCAATCCTGGGATAATGAATTCATAGTAAATACATAATTCCCAAAGAGAATCCCAATGGATTACTTTATCCTCTCTTTTAACTCAATTACATTATATATCGCAGATTTTGATATATATAATTGTATTTCAGACTGTCAATTGTTTAAACAATGCTGTTTAGTAACCAAATGCATGTTTAACAAATTATTGTCAACTTGACAACTATGCATTAATTTCATGGACGTTAATTAATTTATCAATATTACTGCTTTGAGATCCTCCTATATAGTGGTCAAATCAGACATAGGAATAGAAAATAAATGAATCATATGTTTCTAAATATTAAAATACCTTTCTTAAAGGGACACTCTGTGCACCAACTATAATGATAATAATGATATAATAATTTGATACATTTTGACCTCATTGATATGCTGATTTTATAATTTTTTTCCATGCTCAAAGCTATATAGTTTTTGCACAACAAAATGTTTTGCAGTATTCTGCGTAATAAGTTTGCCTCCTTAACCATGCCTCTCTATATCAGAAGTATGCACACATACACACAGTTTTTAGCACCAACATCACTGAGTGAATGTCTTTTAAGTCACAACTTGGCTGCAGATAGTTAGAAAAACTACATGCTGTATCCTTACTATATGCCTGACTGGGTATCCTCTTCTTCTAATGGAGGTTAGTTTGTAGTGCTGTCAGTGGCTGAGCTGTGTGCATACATTTGATAAGGAAGTATTTTTCTAGAGTGAGGGTGTGTGGCTAAAGAGGCAGGCTTATGGTGCAACATTCTGCAAAACATTTACAAATGTTATGCAAAAACTATAAAGATTTGTGTATTCAGCAATTGGGTCATCTGTCAGCTAAGTGGTTAAATCAGGGTCCTATTTGTTTGATTTATTTTCCCCATATGAACTGTAGGAAATGTACAGATTGACCAACAACTGAGCTTTCCAGTCATGTGTTTGCAGACATTGTAAAATCTGTGTGGGCCACTGCATCATCATCATTTGGCCACAAATGCAAACTCAGCACATATTGTCTGTTTTTTTCAGTACCATTTAATAAGTGTAAGATTTATGAATAGTGTTTTTCATACCAAGAAAAACACAGTGCAGATGTACTAATGCTGTATCAATTGCAGTAGGATTTAAGAAATAGTAGACTAGCCACAATATACTGGAGATTCATTTTGCACCGAACTGCAATTCGGCTGAATTTGGGCTGATCAGATGATCGGCTGAAATTCCGACCATCGATCACGTGCCAGAAATTTGGGAAGCTGACTCATGCAAGCCCAAACATGCTAGTTTTGATTAGTAATTTAGGGTGGCATTCCATTTGTCAGAAAAAAAAAGAGAGTGGAATGGAGAAGAAGCTGTAATTTATTTATTTTGTTGGGTGGCGGCAAATAGGCAGCTTAGTTTGCTATGATGGACACAAGGTTTGCCCAATCATATGGACTGTATCACCTGTAAAATGAAAAGGTAAAACAAAAAGATGATTGATGGTTAGAGGACAGCCACCAAATGTTAATTTTCTTGAGACATCTATTGGCAACTGACCAATAAAGGTAAAAAGGAGAAGCCTGAAAACAATCTATACTTCCAAGCAGGATTCTTCCAGCCAGCAGTAGTACTGTGTGTTTTACCCTTGCTGTACATGTGTGGGAGTGGAAGAATTCCTGGGTCATTGATTTGAGTTTAACTTTCTCTTGCTTACCTATGCAA
This sequence comes from Pelobates fuscus, assembly GCF_036172605.1. Lineage (NCBI taxonomy): Eukaryota > Metazoa > Chordata > Amphibia > Anura > Pelobatidae > Pelobates > Pelobates fuscus. The sequence goes on along the minus strand of NC_086322.1, from coordinate 180,708,673 downwards.
CATTGGCATTCACATAAGCAGTGTGACACTGGTGGTTATCGTTAGTGTAGTCAAACCAATCTTTCACCCCCCCAAAGAATATTCAGAAAATGCATTCTTGTTCTGTGTTTTGAAACACACAATGAATTTGTAACTGTGCCTCCCCAGCTTTCCACTCACTGCCCTGTCCCCTCTTTCCAAGATCATTCACCCCAGTTGCAACCCCTATATTCATCCTCCCAAAGATTTATTTCATTGCATACAATAGCTGTTTGTTCTCTTAAACAGCCTTAATTGGGCTGCTCACAGCCAATATGGTCCATGAAAAAATATTTAAGAGGCTGAATATGAGGTTTGTAATAGGAGGTGGAGTAGACACAGAGAATAGACACACACGCAGAACAGAAGAGGCTGGCAGTTTATGAATTGCAGGCATTATCTTGGAAGGAGGGAGCAGAGGCAGATAAGGGAAGGCTGGGGAGGTGAAGTAACAAAGTTCTGGGGCTGGAAGGAGACAGCGTTACACTGTTGTGGGACTGGTGTGAGGCTAATTTCAGTTGTTGTGGGAGTGGAGCTACAATGGTTGACTGACCAATCACACGGTAGGATAGTTGTGGAATCCAACTATAGAAGTAACAAGATTGAAGCTAATAATGGAGTCTGGGACAGTTTTGGAGCATTTTTTTTTACAACATTTTTAATATACTTGTTTTAGTTTTCATTGTATGTTTTAAAACACAGGACTAGAAGAATTCATTTTCTAGAAGTTATTCATTAACTAGAAGTTATTTTCCTGTGACAGCGTTATTTTAGATACTGGGTAGGACTTTGGTTTCAACTATTCACATAGTGCTAACTTGTTATATACACCTAATGTAGTCTAAATTAGTCTAAACTGAGGGACATGGACAAAAGTGTTTAATTTGATTGATATGTCAGCACATATTTATCTGAATTAATAGAAATTAATTATAAACCCATACAGAAGGGTCCAAGCCCTTGCTACAGTGGATGACAGCCAGGTGATGTTCTCCCTATATCCATATATGGCACGATGGCCTTTAAAAATAATAATAATATGAAGTGCATAGTAATCAATAGAAAAGTAAAAGAGCACGTGATTGGATGAAACAGCCATGCCAACCACTTTGGCCTTGTATTCATGCCATATGGGGTATAAATACTCCTTGTTAAAATGAAATTGTAATTTTTTAAGCAGCCATTATGTTGCAAATATCCCTTTAAATGTGTCAATTTTTCTTGTTTTTATTAGGCTTTTTATGGCATTCTATGGGCACCAACAAATGCTAAGTACTTCTAATAGGTTTGATGCTCATACCCACACTGCTTCTTTGTTATAGTAGCTGCTATCTAGCTCTAAAAGGAAAAAAAAAACACTTATTTTTTTTTGCGCCATAATTTGGAGTGTTTCTGTGGGAATGTTTGCCCAATCATCCAGTAAAGCATTTGTGAGGTTAGGCACTGATGTTGGACAAGAAGGCCTGGCTCGCAATCTCCATTCCAGCTTATTGCAAGGTGTTAGATGGGGTTGAGGTCCAGGCTGTGTGTGGGCCAGTCAAGTTCTTCCCCAACTCACCCCCCCTTGTATTTATGGTCCTTGCTTTATGCATTGGAGCACAATCATGCTGGGATAGAAAAGGTCCTTCTCAAAACTCCAAAATGTCTTGGTGTGCTGAAGATTTCCTTTTACTGGAAGTAAGGGACCTAGTCCAACCCCTGAAAAACAACCTCATACTATTATCCTTCCTCTACTAAACTTTACAATTACATACACCAAACTGAGACTCTCCCATCAGACTGTCAACAAGAATAGCATGATTTGTCACTCCATAGAACATGTTTCCACTGCTCCAGGATTCAGTGGAGGTGTGCTTTACCATTCGATCCAATGCTTGGCATTGTACTTGGGGATGTAAGGCCTGCATGCAGGCTGCAGGAGTTTGTGAATTACATTTTCATATGTTGTAAATCAAACATCTACATTGCTGAGGTGGTTATGGTTAAATATTTGCGTTTAAGGTTTGCTGGGCATCATGGGTAGTTCATAAACATCTGACCTACAAACGTTTGCTTTCATGATCCAAGTCTAGGCTTAATCATAGTTTTACCAACTTCAATGTCCAAGCTAAGTGAGTTTGGAGCATGCACATTATGTTACCGGTTAAAAAAAACAAAAAACAATAATACTAACAGAACAATGCTTGAATGCACTCTCAAAGAATTCTGGAATTAGCTCAGAATTTAGTGGGATCCTCTAACAATCAGCATTTCTCAGTGAGACTCCATATATAGTTTAATCTGGGAAATAATAGGTACATATCAAATTGCATTTTAGAGTAAAAATTGTATTATGTAATATTTACCAACGCTATACCTGCCTGCTATTATGAGATTTACACTTCCTCCTGGGGCTCTCTGCAGTGCAAAGTTAAATAGTGGCCTGGAATGAGGCACATATATATATACACATGCATACATTCACACACGTATCATATATATTTATATGGATATACAACTACTAAATTTAACAGGGTGGGGGCTAAGCTTCTCAGGGCTAAGGGCAGGAAACATCTTAAATACCATACTACACTTATGTGAGAAAAACGCCCAAAACAGTACGAAGAATACACGTGTATATTTTAATTAAACAATGTACTAAACTTTTACAATTGGAACAGGTATGTAATCACCCTTGCGAGGATGCCTTCTTTGCAAATCTGTGGCTGTTGCTTGACACTGTATGGACAGGTGGAGGCTCTGTAACCTGCAGCAAGCCTGCGCATTCTGGTCTTAGGAGCACTATCTTTTCCTTTAATATTTACAACTCCTGTGGGGTCAGATACTTTTCCCCAAGTGTCCTCCAGTACCTGTGTTTTAGCCTGGTTGCTGAAGGGACTCAGGTGGTCAGTAGAAAGTAAGGATTTTGTTTTCTTTAATGGTGTTGGATCATAAGATGGATCATCGAAGAAGCTGACCTGCTTGCTGAAAGGATGCAGGTGGTCAGTAGAAAGACAGGGTTTTCTTTTCTTTAATGGTGTTGGATCATAATGTGGATCATCGAAGATGCTGACCTGCTTGCTGAAGGGACCCAAGTGGTCAGTAGAAAGTAAGGATTTTCTTTTCTTCAATGTTGTCTGAATATAAAGTGGATCATCGAAGATGCTGACCGTGGGTGGTCCATCACTGTCTATATTCTTTTTAGTTGCCTGTGATGTTTGCATAAACATGTATCCAAACAAAAATTCAGGAACATACTGCACAGTCACAGGTTCTGAAGATGTTGGTGAATTTACCTCCTCTGGTTCACAACCATATGTTTCTGCAGAAAGAGCCATAGTAACAACTGAGATTACCAAGCCCGCACAACTAAAAGTGGCCAAGAACCTCAATGTACAGCTCATTAGTGTTCCGCTTCCTGTGATGTCACAAGCGCAGGAGTTCCATTACAGTTGGGATAGTACACAGGACTTTTTTTTTTCTCAAAATCTTTATTTAGTTTTATGAAAAAGTATGCATTTTCATAAAAGGTAAGAAACATACAGGTGTTATACCCAAATTATAAAGAGAAAAACAACAGGTTCTCAAAGCACCAGTAGGCTTACACTGAAGGATGGTACCAAGTAAGACATAAGGCTATAAGAACCCAAGAAATGAAATCGAAGAATGAAAAATGTGGAAAGCCAAAATTAACAGGGGATCCCCTGCAAAACATAGCTTTGAAAGACCATAAAAAATATGCTCAGTTTACAACTGTGTGAAGTTGGCACCCTGTGTTTTAAAACGTGAATAAAACATATATATAAATTTGTTTGTGTTGCGTCTGTTCTGATTCGTGCATCACAAAAAGAAAATATCTGGCAGTTTGGTTTTGGAGACATTTCATAATATATATATATATATATATATATATATACATATATATGTGTGTGTGTGTGTGTGTGTATATGTGCTGATTTGTGCCACAAAAATAATGTTTTGGAACGGGAAGATAAACACCCAGGTTGTCTGATTGATAGCCAGTGGTGTGTTTCTGCAATAAGTTAGAAAAGTGCAGATTTCAAATTAAAATCACTGCATTGATAAACTGCAATTAAGAGGAGACGTTTCTGACATAGATAGTTCAGCAAGCTGAAGTACGTTGTGTGTGGGGAGTGTCCCTTTAAAAGAAATGGTACTGTAACTATACTGTGTCCTGGCAGGCATATTCATGGGCGTAACAGTCATCTTCTTTTGGATAATTTTCTATCCAGTATATCCTGAAAGGGTAACGAAATTAGCAAACAGCTTAAACAATGGAAAAAATGACTTCATAGGGTCACTAGGACATCATCAGGATGGGCTGACAATATGTAGGTGTCAACACTGATGGCAAAACCCTTTGTAGCTGGATGAGTTCAAATTAGAAATTAGAAGAGGATCCATGGATAACGCAAGCAGGAGGGGGGCAACGTGTAACACTGACAGAGGACGGGAAGATTCTTAGTTCTTGGAATTAAGGCAACTGTTTTAAAAGACCAAAGCAATAGGTTTTGTCCTGCCTAGGGCAGCACAAAACCAGGATACACCACTGTCTGTGAGGGACAAAAGGCACGTGTGCTCAAGTAGAGTGTGCCTGCTATTTTCATTAGCTCTGGTGAGCTAATGGAAGTAGGAAGGAATCCTCCTTGGCTGTTTGATTGACAGCCGGGGTGGTGTTGCCTAGTTAATTTATAAAATTGCTGATTTGTCAAAGAAATCAGCACTTTTAAAAACTGGGGTTAAACTATGATACTCCACACCCCAAAAGCACTTCTGCAAACAATGTTTATACTCAAATGATCCATTTTATACGTAAATGTCAATAACCCCTCCCTTCCCGATAGATACCAGAATCTTCATTAATCTAATCAAAGAAGAGGTCACTTAACAAAATATCTATTTTAGCAGGAAAACAAATTGAATAATATTAGTGCGAAAACACATTAGTGCGAACATCATTTGTCACTAGAGATTTAAAGTTGTAGTTCATAGTCCAAAAAATCCATTGCAGTAAAATATGTATAATTCATGATAAATTGTGTTGTATTGGAAAGTCCAATCAGGATCAACAGTTTTCATAAAATCATGTAGATAGGATATAGAATTGCAATTTTGTATATATTTAAAAAAAATATTATTTTTACAATAAAATCATAAAAAGCAAATTGAATCATGCATTACTTAGGAACAGATAAAGTCAGAAAATTAAGAAAGATTATGCCGATTGTTTAGCAATTTTATCAATCACTATTTTATATACCTTAAAAAATGTATCTACTCTACATTTTTACAAGTAATATGTGAATACAATAATACACTAATACACAATATTACCAACAGTAATCATAATGAGTACAAATAAACCTGCTATTCAAAAAAATAACCCACTTACTATATTTTCAAGCTTTCCTCCTAATTTTGATATAAAATGTCCAATGGAAGGCCATACTCCTCTATAAAGACTTTATCCAAGCATGAGTTTCTCCAGCACATAATTGAAATCTTAATAATACAATTATAATCCTTTGATATAACGCATCAATGATTTTATTGGTTGAATATATGTTAATTTTCACATTTTAAATGTATCGGAAAAACTGTCACAAATGTCAATGTGTGGAATATGTATTTACACTTAACTTTGTTTATTTCATTTAGTGTAGCTATTGGAGTTAGTAAAGATGGAATTGTACGGTGTGTCACTACTCTGTGAGACATATTGCAATTTAACAGATTCTACTGTAATTAAAGCATCTGTTTCATTCCCATGCATTCCGCACAGTGACGTTACTTCTGCATGAGTACAGACCAAGTTTTCTAGGTCTGCACAATCTTCAGCATGCACATGTCACATAAGTAAGAAATATAATTAAAAATAGGATGCACTATTTGCAATATTCCCTGCAAAATCTATTAAGTGTCCAATATTTATTACTTCCCGATTAGTTATGTATACCAATCCTGGGATAATGAATTCATAGTAAATACATAATTCCCAAAGAGAATCCCAATGGATTACTTTATCCTCTCTTTTAACTCAATTACATTATATATCGCAGATTTTGATATATATAATTGTATTTCAGACTGTCAATTGTTTAAACAATGCTGTTTAGTAACCAAATGCATGTTTAACAAATTATTGTCAACTTGACAACTATGCATTAATTTCATGGACGTTAATTAATTTATCAATATTACTGCTTTGAGATCCTCCTATATAGTGGTCAAATCAGACATAGGAATAGAAAATAAATGAATCATATGTTTCTAAATATTAAAATACCTTTCTTAAAGGGACACTCTGTGCACCAACTATAATGATAATAATGATATAATAATTTGATACATTTTGACCTCATTGATATGCTGATTTTATAATTTTTTTCCATGCTCAAAGCTATATAGTTTTTGCACAACAAAATGTTTTGCAGTATTCTGCGTAATAAGTTTGCCTCCTTAACCATGCCTCTCTATATCAGAAGTATGCACACATACACACAGTTTTTTAGCACCAACATCACTGAGTGAATGTCTTTTAAGTCACAACTTGGCTGCAGATAGTTAGAAAAACTACATGCTGTATCCTTACTATATGCCTGACTGGGTATCCTCTTCTTCTAATGGAGGTTAGTTTGTAGTGCTGTCAGTGGCTGAGCTGTGTGCATACATTTGATAAGGAAGTATTTTTCTAGAGTGAGGGTGTGTGGCTAAAGAGGCAGGCTTATGGTGCAACATTCTGCAAAACATTTACAAATGTTATGCAAAAACTATAAAGATTTGTGTATTCAGCAATTGGGTCATCTGTCAGCTAAGTGGTTAAATCAGGGTCCTATTTGTTTGATTTATTTTCCCCATATGAACTGTAGGAAATGTACAGATTGACCAACAACTGAGCTTTCCAGTCATGTGTTTGCAGACATTGTAAAATCTGTGTGGGCCACTGCATCATCATCATTTGGCCACAAATGCAAACTCAGCACATATAGTCTGTTTTTTTCAGTACCATTTAATAAGTGTAAGATTTATGAATAGTGTTTTTCATACCAAGAAAAACACAGTGCAGATGTACTAATGCTGTATCAATTGCAGTAGGATTTAAGAAATAGTAGACTAGCCACAATATACTGGAGATTCATTTTGCACCGAACTGCAATTCGGCTGAATTTGGGCTGATCAGATGATCGGCTGAAATTCCGACCATCGATCACGTGCCAGAAATTTGGGAAGCTGACTCATGCAAGCCCAAACATGCTAGTTTTGATTAGTAATTTAGGGTGGCATTCCATTTGTCAGAAAAAAAAGAGAGTGGAATGGAGAAGAAGCTGTAATTTATTTATTTTGTTGGGTGGCGGCAAATAGGCAGCTTAGTTTGCTATGATGGACACAAGGTTTGCCCAATCATATGGACTGTATCACCTGTAAAATGAAAAGGTAAAACAAAAAGATGATTGATGGTTAGAGGACAGCCACCAAATGTTAATTTTCTTGAGACATCTATTGGCAACTGACCAATAAAGGTAAAAAGGAGAAGCCTGAAAACAATCTATACTTCCAAGCAGGATTCTTCCAGCCAGCAGTAGTACTGTGTGTTTTACCCTTGCTGTACATGTGTGGGAGTGGAAGAATTCCTGGGTCATTGATTTGAGTTTAACTTTCTCTTGCTTACCTATGCAACATTGGCATTCACATAAGCAGTGTGACACTGGTGGTTATCGTTAGTGTAGTCAAACCAATCTTTCACCCCCCCAAAGAATATTCAGAAAATGCATTCTTGTTCTGTGTTTTGAAACACACAATGAATTTGTAACTGTGCCTCCCCAGCTTTCCACTCACTGCCCTGTCCCCTCTTTCCAAGATCATTCACCCCAGTTGCAACCCCTATATTCATCCTCCCAAAGATTTATTTCATTGCATACAATAGCTGTTTGTTCTCTTAAACAGCCTTAATTGGGCTGCTCACAGCCAATATGGTCCATGAAAAAATATTTAAGAGGCTGAATATGAGGTTTGTAATAGGAGGTGGAGTAGACACAGAGAATAGACACACACGCAGAACAGAAGAGGCTGGCAGTTTATGAATTGCAGGCATTATCTTGGAAGGAGGGAGCAGAGGCAGATAAGGGAAGGCTGGGGAGGTGAAGTAACAAAGTTCTGGGGCTGGAAGGAGACAGCGTTACACTGTTGTGGGACTGGTGTGAGGCTAATTTCAGTTGTTGTGGGAGTGGAGCTACAATGGTTGACTGACCAATCACACGGTAGGATAGTTGTGGAATCCAACTATAGAAGTAACAAGATTGAAGCTAATAATGGAGTCTGGGACAGTTTTGGAGCATTTTTTTTTACAACATTTTTAATATACTTGTTTTAGTTTTCATTGTATGTTTTAAAACACAGGACTAGAAGAATTCATTTTCTAGAAGTTATTCATTAACTAGAAGTTATTTTCCTGTGACAGCGTTATTTTAGATACTGGGTAGGACTTTGGTTTCAACTATTCACATAGTGCTAACTTGTTATATACACCTAATGTAGTCTAAATTAGTCTAAACTGAGGGACATGGACAAAAGTGTTTAATTTGATTGATATGTCAGCACATATTTATCTGAATTAATAGAAATTAATTATAAACCCATACAGAAGGGTCCAAGCCCTTGCTACAGTGGATGACAGCCAGGTGATGTTCTCCCTATATCCATATATGGCACGATGGCCTTTAAAAATAATAATAATATGAAGTGCATAGTAATCAATAGAAAAGTAAAAGAGCACGTGATTGGATGAAACAGCCATGCCAACCACTTTGGCCTTGTATTCATGCCATATGGGGTATAAATACTCCTTGTTAAAATGAAATTGTAATTTTTTAAGCAGCCATTATGTTGCAAATATCCCTTTAAATGTGTCAATTTTTCTTGTTTTTATTAGGCTTTTTATGGCATTCTATGGGCACCAACAAATGCTAAGTACTTCTAATAGGTTTGATGCTCATACCCACACTGCTTCTTTGTTATAGTAGCTGCTATCTAGCTCTAAAAGGAAAAAAAAAACACTTTTTTTTTTTTTTGCGCCATAATTTGGAGTGTTTCTGTGGGAATGTTTGCCCAATCATCCAGTAAAGCATTTGTGAGGTTAGGCACTGATGTTGGACAAGAAGGCCTGGCTCGCAATCTCCATTCCAGCTTATTGCAAGGTGTTAGATGGGGTTGAGGTCCAGGCTGTGTGTGGGCCAGTCAAGTTCTTCCCCAACTCACCCCCCCTTGTATTTATGGTCCTTGCTTTATGCATTGGAGCACAATCATGCTGGGATAGAAAAGGTCCTTCTCAAAACTCCAAAATGTCTTGGTGTGCTGAAGATTTCCTTTTACTGGAAGTAAGGGACCTAGTCCAACCCCTGAAAAACAACCTCATACTATTATCCTTCCTCTACTAAACTTTACAATTACATACACCAAACTGAGACTCTCCCATCAGACTGTCAACAAGAATAGCATGATTTGTCACTCCATAGAACATGTTTCCACTGCTCCAGGATTCAGTGGAGGTGTGCTTTACCATTCGATCCAATGCTTGGCATTGTACTTGGGGATGTAAGGCCTGCATGCAGGCTGCAGGAGTTTGTGAATTACATTTTCATATGTTGTAAATCAAACATCTACATTGCTGAGGTGGTTATGGTTAAATATTTGCGTTTAAGGTTTGCTGGGCATCATGGGTAGTTCATAAACATCTGACCTACAAACGTTTGCTTTCATGATCCAAGTCTAGGCTTAATCATAGTTTTACCAACTTCAATGTCCAAGCTAAGTGAGTTTGGAGCATGCACATTATGTTACCGGTTAAAAAAACCAAAAAACAATAATACTAACAGAACAATGCTTGAATGCACTCTCAAAGAATTCTGGAATTAGCTCAGAATTTAGTGGGATCCTCTAACAATCAGCATTTCTCAGTGAGACTCCATATATAGTTTAATCTGGGAAATAATAGGTACATATCAAATTGCATTTTAGAGTAAAAATTGTATTATGTAATATTTACCAACGCTATACCTGCCTGCTATTATGAGATTTACACTTCCTCCTGGGGGTCTCTGCAGTGCAAAGTTAAATAGTGGCCTGGAATGAGGCACATATATATATACACATGCATACATTCACACACGTATCATATATATTTATATGGATATACAACTACTAAATTTAACAGGGTGGGGGCTAAGCTTCTCAGGGCTAAGGGCAGGAAACATCTTAAATACCATACTACACTTATGTGAGAAAAACGCCCAAAACAGTACGAAGAATACACGTGTATATTTTAATTAAACAATGTACTAAACTTTTACAATTGGAACAGGTATGTAATCACCCTTGCGAGGATGCCTTCTTTGCAAATCTGTGGCTGTTGCTTGACACTGTATGGACAGGTGGAGGCTCTGTAACCTGCAGCAAGCCTGCGCATTCTGGTCTTAGGAGCACTATCTTTTCCTTTAATATTTACAACTCCTGTGGGGTCAGATACTTTTCCCCAAGTGTCCTCCAGTACCTGTGTTTTAGCCTGGTTGCTGAAGGGACTCAGGTGGTCAGTAGAAAGTAAGGATTTTGTTTTCTTTAATGGTGTTGGATCATAAGATGGATCATCGAAGAAGCTGACCTGCTTGCTGAAAGGATGCAGGTGGTCAGTAGAAAGACAGGGTTTTCTTTTCTTTAATGGTGTTGGATCATAATGTGGATCATCGAAGATGCTGACCTGCTTGCTGAAGGGACCCAAGTGGTCAGTAGAAAGTAAGGATTTTCTTTTCTTCAATGTTGTCTGAATATAAAGTGGATCATCGAAGATGCTGACCGTGGGTGGTCCATCACTGTCTATATTCTTTTTAGTTGCCTGTGATGTTTGCATAAACATGTATCCAAACAAAAATTCAGGAACATACTGCACAGTCACAGGTTCTGAAGATGTTGGTGAATTTACCTCCTCTGGTTCACAACCATATGTTTCTGCAGAAAGAGCCATAGTAACAACTGAGATTACCAAGCCCGCACAACTAAAAGTGGCCAAGAACCTCAATGTACAGCTCATTAGTGTTCCGTTTCCTGTGATGTCACAAGCGCAGGAGTTCCATTACAGTTGGGATAGTACACAGGACTTTTTTTTTTCTCAAAATCTTTATTTAGTTTTATGAAAAAGTATGCATTTTCATAAAAGGTAAGAAACATACAGGTGTTATACCCAAATTATAAAGAGAAAAACAACAGGTTCTCAAAGCACCAGTAGGCTTACACTGAAGGATGGTACCAAGTAAGACATAAGGCTATAAGAACCCAAGAAATGAAATCGAAGAATGAAAAATGTGGAAAGCCAAAATTAACAGGGGATCCCCTGCAAAACATAGCTTTGAAAGACCATAAAAAATATGCTCAGTTTACAACTGTGTGAAGTTGGCACCCTGTGTTTTAAAACGTGAATAAAACATATATATAAATTTGTTTGTGTTGCGTCTGTTCTGATTCGTGCATCACAAAAAGAAAATATCTGGCAGTTTGGTTTTGGAGACATTTCACATATATATGTGTGTGTGTGTGTGTGTGTATATGTGCTGATTTGTGCCACAAAAATAATGTTTTGGAACGGGAAGATAAACACCCAGGTTGTCTGATTGATAGCCAGTGGTGTGTTTCTGCAATAAGTTAGAAAAGTGCAGATTTCAAATTAAAATCACTGCATTGATAAACTGCAATTAAGAGGAGACGTTTCTGACATAGATAGTTCAGCAAGCTGAAGTACGTTGTGTGTGGGGAGTGTCCCTTTAAAAGAAATGGTACTGTAACTATACTGTGTCCTGGCAGGCATATTCATGGGCGTAACAGTCATCTTCTTTTGGATAATTTTCTATCCAGTATATCCTGAAAGGGTAACGAAATTAGCAAACAGCTTAAACAATGGAAAAAATGACTTCATAGGGTCACTAGGACATCATCAGGATGGGCTGACAATATGTAGGTGTCAACACTGATGGCAAAACCCTTTGTAGCTGGATGAGTTCAAATTAGAAATTAGAAGAGGATCCATGGATAACGCAAGCAGGAGGGGGGCAACGTGTAACACTGACAGAGGACGGGAAGATTCTTAGTTCTTGGAATTAAGGCAACTGTTTTAAAAGACCAAAGCAATAGGTTTTGTCCTGCCTAGGGCAGCACAAAACCAGGATACACCACTGTCTGTGAGGGACAAAAGGCACGTGTGCTCAAGTAGAGTGTGCCTGCTATTTTCATTAGCTCTGGTGAGCTAATGGAAGTAGGAAGGAATCCTCCTTGGCTGTTTGATTGACAGCCGGGGTGGTGTTGCCTAGTTAATTTATAAAATTGCTGATTTGTCAAAGAAATCAGCACTTTTAAAAACTGGGGTTAAACTATGATACTCCACACCCCAAAAGCACTTCTGCAAACAATGTTTATACTCAAATGATCCATTTTATACGTAAATGTCAATAACCCCACCCTTCCCGATAGATACCAGAATCTTCATTAATCTAATCAAAGAAGAGGTCACTTAACAAAATATCTATTTTAGCAGGAAAACAAATTGAATAATATTAGTGCGAAAACACATTAGTGCGAACATCATTTGTCACTAGAGATTTAAAGTTGTAGTTCATAGTCCAAAAAATCCATTGCAGTAAAATATGTATAATTCATGATAAATTGTGTTGTATTGGAAAGTCCAATCAGGATCAACAGTTTTCATAAAATCATGTAGATAGGATATAGAATTGCAATTTTGTATATATTTAAAAAAAATATTATTTTTACAATAAAATCATAAAAAGCAAATTGAATCATGCATTACTTAGGAACAGATAAAGTCAGAAAATTAAGAAAGATTATGCCGATTGTTTAGCAATTTTATCAATCACTATTTTATATACCTTAAAAAATGTATCTACTCTACATTTTTACAAGTAATATGTGAATACAATAATACACTAATACACAATATTACCAACAGTAATCATAATGAGTACAAATAAACCTGCTATTCAAAAAAATAACCCACTTACTATATTTTCAAGCTTTCCTCCTAATTTTGATATAAAATGTCCAATGGAAGGCCATACTCCTCTATAAAGACTTTATCCAAGCATGAGTTTCTCCAGCACATAATTGAAATCTTAATAATACAATTATAATCCTTTGATATAACGCATCAATGATTTTATTGGTTGAATATATGTTAATTTTCACATTTTAAATGTATCGGAAAAACTGTCACAAATGTCAATGTGTGGAATATGTATTTACACTTAACTTTGTTTATTTCATTTAGTGTAGCTATTGGAGTTAGTAAAGATGGAATTGTACGGTGTGTCACTACTCTGTGAGACATATTGCAATTTAACAGATTCTACTGTAATTAAAGCATCTGTTTCATTCCCATGCATTCCGCACAGTGACGTTACTTCTGCATGAGTACAGACCAAGTTTTCTAGGTCTGCACAATCTTCAGCATGCACATGTCACATAAGTAAGAAATATAATTAAAAATAGGATGCACTATTTGCAATATTCCCTGCAAAATCTATTAAGTGTCCAATATTTATTACTTCCCGATTAGTTATGTATACCAATCCTGGGATAATGAATTCATAGTAAATACATAATTCCCAAAGAGAATCCCAATGGATTACTTTATCCTCTCTTTTAACTCAATTACATTATATATCGCAGATTTTGATATATATAATTGTATTTCAGACTGTCAATTGTTTAAACAATGCTGTTTAGTAACCAAATGCATGTTTAACAAATTATTGTCAACTTGACAACTATGCATTAATTTCATGGACGTTAATTAATTTATCAATATTACTGCTTTGAGATCCTCCTATATAGTGGTCAAATCAGACATAGGAATAGAAAATAAATGAATCATATGTTTCTAAATATTAAAATACCTTTCTTAAAGGGACACTCTGTGCACCAACTATAATGATAATAATGATATAATAATTTGATACATTTTGACCTCATTGATATGCTGATTTTATAATTTTTTTCCATGCTCAAAGCTATATAGTTTTTGCACAACAAAATGTTTTGCAGTATTCTGCGTAATAAGTTTGCCTCCTTAACCATGCCTCTCTATATCAGAAGTATGCACACATACACACAGTTTTTAGCACCAACATCACTGAGTGAATGTCTTTTAAGTCACAACTTGGCTGCAGATAGTTAGAAAAACTACATGCTGTATCCTTACTATATGCCTGACTGGGTATCCTCTTCTTCTAATGGAGGTTAGTTTGTAGTGCTGTCAGTGGCTGAGCTGTGTGCATACATTTGATAAGGAAGTATTTTTCTAGAGTGAGGGTGTGTGGCTAAAGAGGCAGGCTTATGGTGCAACATTCTGCAAAACATTTACAAATGTTATGCAAAAACTATAAAGATTTGTGTATTCAGCAATTGGGTCATCTGTCAGCTAAGTGGTTAAATCAGGGTCCTATTTGTTTGATTTATTTTCCCCATATGAACTGTAGGAAATGTACAGATTGACCAACAACTGAGCTTTCCAGTCATGTGTTTGCAGACATTGTAAAATCTGTGTGGGCCACTGCATCATCATCATTTGGCCACAAATGCAAACTCAGCACATATAGTCTGATTTTTTCAGTACCATTTAATAAGTGTAAGATTTATGAATAGTGTTTTTCATACCAAGAAAAACACAGTGCAGATGTACTAATGCTGTATCAATTGCAGTAGGATTTAAGAAATAGTAGACTAGCCACAATATACTGGAGATTCATTTTGCACCGAACTGCAATTCGGCTGAATTTGGGCTGATCAGATGATCGGCTGAAATTCCGACCATCGATCACGTGCCAGAAATTTGGGAAGCTGACTCATGCAAGCCCAAACATGCTAGTTTTGATTAGTAATTTAGGGTGGCATTCCATTTGTCAGAAAAAAAAAGAGAGTGGAATGGAGAAGAAGCTGTAATTTATTTATTTTGTTGGGTGGCGGCAAATAGGCAGCTTAGTTTGCTATGATGGACACAAGGTTTGCCCAATCATATGGACTGTATCACCTGTAAAATGAAAAGGTAAAACAAAAAGATGATTGATGGTTAGAGGACAGCCACCAAATGTTAATTTTCTTGAGACATCTATTGGCAACTGACCAATAAAGGTAAAAAGGAGAAGCCTGAAAACAATCTATACTTCCAAGCAGGATTCTTCCAGCCAGCAGTAGTACTGTGTGTTTTACCCTTGCTGTACATGTGTGGGAGTGGAAGAATTCCTGGGTCATTGATTTGAGTTTAACTTTCTCTTGCTTACCTATGCAACATTGGCATTCACATAAGCAGTGTGACACTGGTGGTTATCGTTAGTGTAGTCAAACCAATCTTTCACCCCCCCAAAGAATATTCAGAAAATGCATTCTTGTTCTGTGTTTTGAAACACACAATGAATTTGTAACTGTGCCTCCCCAGCTTTCCACTCACTGCCCTGTCCCCTCTTTCCAAGATCATTCACCCCAGTTGCAACCCCTATATTCATCCTCCCAAAGATTTATTTCATTGCATACAATAGCTGTTTGTTCTCTTAAACAGCCTTAATTGGGCTGCTCACAGCCAATATGGTCCATGAAAAAATATTTAAGAGGCTGAATATGAGGTTTGTAATAGGAGGTGGAGTAGACACAGAGAATAGACACACACGCAGAACAGAAGAGGCTGGCAGTTTATGAATTGCAGGCATTATCTTGGAAGGAGGGAGCAGAGGCAGATAAGGGAAGGCTGGGGAGGTGAAGTAACAAAGTTCTGGGGCTGGAAGGAGACAGCGTTACACTGTTGTGGGACTGGTGTGAGGCTAATTTCAGTTGTTGTGGGAGTGGAGCTACAATGGTTGACTGACCAATCACACGGTAGGATAGTTGTGGAATCCAACTATAGAAGTAACAAGATTGAAGCTAATAATGGAGTCTGGGACAGTTTTGGAGCATTTTTTTTACAACATTTTTAATATACTTGTTTTAGTTTTCATTGTATGTTTTAAAACACAGGACTAGAAGAATTCATTTTCTAGAAGTTATTCATTAACTAGAAGTTATTTTCCTGTGACAGCGTTATTTTAGATACTGGGTAGGACTTTGGTTTCAACTATTCACATAGTGCTAACTTGTTATATACACCTAATGTAGTCTAAATTAGTCTAAACTGAGGGACATGGACAAAAGTGTTTAATTTGATTGATATGTCAGCACATATTTATCTGAATTAATAGAAATTAATTATAAACCCATACAGAAGGGTCCAAGCCCTTGCTACAGTGGATGACAGCCAGGTGATGTTCTCCCTATATCCATATATGGCACGATGGCCTTTAAAAATAATAATAATATGAAGTGCATAGTAATCAATAGAAAAGTAAAAGAGCACGTGATTGGATGAAACAGCCATGCCAACCACTTTGGCCTTGTATTCATGCCATATGGGGTATAAATACTCCTTGTTAAAATGAAATTGTAATTTTTTAAGCAGCCATTATGTTGCAAATATCCCTTTAAATGTGTCAATTTTTCTTGTTTTTATTAGGCTTTTTATGGCATTCTATGGGCACCAACAAATGCTAAGTACTTCTAATAGGTTTGATGCTCATACCCACACTGCTTCTTTGTTATAGTAGCTGCTATCTAGCTCTAAAAGGAAAAAAAAAACACTTTTTTTTTTTTTTGCGCCATAATTTGGAGTGTTTCTGTGGGAATGTTTGCCCAATCATCCAGTAAAGCATTTGTGAGGTTAGGCACTGATGTTGGACAAGAAGGCCTGGCTCGCAATCTCCATTCCAGCTTATTGCAAGGTGTTAGATGGGGTTGAGGTCCAGGCTGTGTGTGGGCCAGTCAAGTTCTTCCCCAACTCACCCCCCCTTGTATTTATGGTCCTTGCTTTATGCATTGGAGCACAATCATGCTGGGATAGAAAAGGTCCTTCTCAAAACTCCAAAATGTCTTGGTGTGCTGAAGATTTCCTTTTACTGGAAGTAAGGGACCTAGTCCAACCCCTGAAAAACAACCTCATGCTATTATCCTTCCTCTACTAAACTTTACAATTACATACACCAAACTGAGACTCTCCCATCAGACTGTCAACAAGAATAGCATGATTTGTCACTCCATAGAACATGTTTCCACTGCTCCAGGATTCAGTGGAGGTGTGCTTTACCATTCGATCCAATGCTTGGCATTGTACTTGGGGATGTAAGGCCTGCATGCAGGCTGCAGGAGTTTGTGAATTACATTTTCATATGTTGTAAATCAAACATCTACATTGCTGAGGTGGTTATGGTTAAATATTTGCGTTTAAGGTTTGCTGGGCATCATGGGTAGTTCATAAACATCTGACCTACAAACGTTTGCTTTCATGATCCAAGTCTAGGCTTAATCATAGTTTTACCAACTTCAATGTCCAAGCTAAGTGAGTTTGGAGCATGCACATTATGTTACCGGTTAAAAAAAACAAAAAACAATAATACTAACAGAACAATGCTTGAATGCACTCTCAAAGAATTCTGGAATTAGCTCAGAATTTAGTGGGATCCTCTAACAATCAGCATTTCTCAGTGAGACTCCATATATAGTTTAATCTGGGAAATAATAGGTACATATCAAATTGCATTTTAGAGTAAAAATTGTATTATGTAATATTTACCAACGCTATACCTGCCTGCTATTATGAGATTTACACTTCCTCCTGGGGCTCTCTGCAGTGCAAAGTTAAATAGTGGCCTGGAATGAGGCACATATATATATACACATGCATACATTCACACACGTATCATATATATTTATATGGATATACAACTACTAAATTTAACAGGGTGGGGGCTAAGCTTCTCAGGGCTAAGGGCAGGAAACATCTTAAATACCATACTACACTTATGTGAGAAAAACGCCCAAAACAGTACGAAGAATACACGTGTATATTTTAATTAAACAATGTACTAAACTTTTACAATTGGAACAGGTATGTAATCACCCTTGCGAGGATGCCTTCTTTGCAAATCTGTGGCTGTTGCTTGACACTGTATGGACAGGTGGAGGCTCTGTAACCTGCAGCAAGCCTGCGCATTCTGGTCTTAGGAGCACTATCTTTTCCTTTAATATTTACAACTCCTGTGGGGTCAGATACTTTTCCCCAAGTGTCCTCCAGTACCTGTGTTTTAGCCTGGTTGCTGAAGGGACTCAGGTGGTCAGTAGAAAGTAAGGATTTTGTTTTCTTTAATGGTGTTGGATCATAAGATGGATCATCGAAGAAGCTGACCTGCTTGCTGAAAGGATGCAGGTGGTCAGTAGAAAGACAGGGTTTTCTTTTCTTTAATGGTGTTGGATCATAATGTGGATCATCGAAGATGCTGACCTGCTTGCTGAAGGGACCCAAGTGGTCAGTAGAAAGTAAGGATTTTCTTTTCTTCGATGTTGTCTGAATATAAAGTGGATCATCGAAGATGCTGACCGTGGGTGGTCCATCACTGTCTATATTCTTTTTAGTTGCCTGTGATGTTTGCATAAACATGTATCCAAACAAAAATTCAGGAACATACTGCACAGTCACAGGTTCTGAAGATGTAGGTGAATTTACCTCCTCTGGTTCACAACCATATGTTTCTGCAGAAAGAGCCATAGTAACAACTGAGATTACCAAGCCCGCACAACTAAAAGTGGCCAAGAACCTCAATGTACAGCTCATTAGTGTTCCGCTTCCTGTGATGTCACAAGCGCAGGAGTTCCATTACAGTTGGGATAGTACACAGGACTTTTTTTTTTCTCAAAATCTTTATTTAGTTTTATGAAAAAGTATGCATTTTCATAAAAGGTAAGAAACATACAGGTGTTATACCCAAATTATAAAGAGAAAAACAACAGGTTCTCAAAGCACCAGTAGGCTTACACTGAAGGATGGTACCAAGTAAGACATAAGGCTATAAGAACCCAAGAAATGAAATCGAAGAATGAAAAATGTGGAAAGCCAAAATTAACAGGGGATCCCCTGCAAAACATAGCTTTGAAAGACCATAAAAAATATGCTCAGTTTACAACTGTGTGAAGTTGGCACCCTGTGTTTTAAAACGTGAATAAAACATATATATAAATTTGTTTGTGTTGCGTCTGTTCTGATTCGTGCATCACAAAAAGAAAATATCTGGCAGTTTGGTTTTGGAGACATTTCATAATATATATATATATATATATATATATATATACATATATATGTGTGTGTGTGTGTGTGTGTATATGTGCTGATTTGTGCCACAAAAATAATGTTTTGGAACGGGAAGATAAACACCCAGGTTGTCTGATTGATAGCCAGTGGTGTGTTTCTGCAATAAGTTAGAAAAGTGCAGATTTCAAATTAAAATCACTGCATTGATAAACTGCAATTAAGAGGAGACGTTTCTGACATAGATAGTTCAGCAAGCTGAAGTACGTTGTGTGTGGGGAGTGTCCCTTTAAAAGAAATGGTACTGTAACTATACTGTGTCCTGGCAGGCATATTCATGGGCGTAACAGTCATCTTCTTTTGGATAATTTTCTATCCAGTATATCCTGAAAGGGTAACGAAATTAGCAAACAGCTTAAACAATGGAAAAAATGACTTCATAGGGTCACTAGGACATCATCAGGATGGGCTGACAATATGTAGGTGTCAACACTGATGGCAAAACCCTTTGTAGCTGGATGAGTTCAAATTAGAAATTAGAAGAGGATCCATGGATAACGCAAGCAGGAGGGGGGCAACGTGTAACACTGACAGAGGACGGGAAGATTCTTAGTTCTTGGAATTAAGGCAACTGTTTTAAAAGACCAAAGCAATAGGTTTTGTCCTGCCTAGGGCAGCACAAAACCAGGATACACCACTGTCTGTGAGGGACAAAAGGCACGTGTGCTCAAGTAGAGTGTGCCTGCTATTTTCATTAGCTCTGGTGAGCTAATGGAAGTAGGAAGGAATCCTCCTTGGCTGTTTGATTGACAGCCGGGGTGGTGTTGCCTAGTTAATTTATAAAATTGCTGATTTGTCAAAGAAATCAGCACTTTTAAAAACTGGGGTTAAACTATGATACTCCACACCCCAAAAGCACTTCTGCAAACAATGTTTATACTCAAATGATCCATTTTATACGTAAATGTCAATAACCCCACCCTTCCCGATAGATACCAGAATCTTCATTAATCTAATCAAAGAAGAGGTCACTTAACAAAATATCTATTTTAGCAGGAAAACAAATTGAATAATATTAGTGCGAAAACACATTAGTGCGAACATCATTTGTCACTAGAGATTTAAAGTTGTAGTTCATAGTCCAAAAAATCCATTGCAGTAAAATATGTATAATTCATGATAAATTGTGTTGTATTGGAAAGTCCAATCAGGATCAACAGTTTTCATAAAATCATGTAGATAGGATATAGAATTGCAATTTTGTATATATTTTAAAAAAAAATATTATTTTTACAATAAAATCATAAAAAGCAAATTGAATCATGCATTACTTAGGAACAGATAAAGTCAGAAAATTAAGAAAGATTATGCCGATTGTTTAGCAATTTTATCAATCACTATTTTATATACCTTAAAAAATGTATCTACTCTACATTTTTACAAGTAATATGTGAATACAATAATACACTAATACACAATGATACCAACAGTAATCATAATGAGTACAAATAAACCTGCTATTCAAAAAAATAACCCACTTACTATATTTTCAAGCTTTCCTCCTAATTTTGATATAAAATGTCCAATGGAAGGCCATACTCCTCTATAAAGACTTTATCCAAGCATGAGTTTCTCCAGCACATAATTGAAATCTTAATAATACAATTATAATCCTTTGATATAACGCATCAATGATTTTATTGGTTGAATATATGTTAATTTTCACATTTTAAATGTATCGGAAAAACTGTCACAAATGTCAATGTGTGGAATATGTATTTACACTTAACTTTGTTTATTTCATTTAGTGTAGCTATTGGAGTTAGTAAAGATGGAATTGTACGGTGTGTCACTACTCTGTGAGACATATTGCAATTTAACAGATTCTACTGTAATTAAAGCATCTGTTTCATTCCCATGCATTCCGCACAGTGACGTTACTTCTGCATGAGTACAGACCAAGTTTTCTAGGTCTGCACAATCTTCAGCATGCACATGTCACATAAGTAAGAAATATAATTAAAAATAGGATGCACTATTTGCAATATTCCCTGCAAAATCTATTAAGTGTCCAATATTTATTACTTCCCGATTAGTTATGTATACCAATCCTGGGATAATGAATTCATAGTAAATACATAATTCCCAAAGAGAATCCCAATGGATTACTTTATCCTCTCTTTTAACTCAATTACATTATATATCGCAGATTTTGATATATATAATTGTATTTCAGACTGTCAATTGTTTAAACAATGCTGTTTAGTAACCAAATGCATGTTTAACAAATTATTGTCAACTTGACAACTATGCATTAATTTCATGGACGTTAATTAATTTATCAATATTACTGCTTTGAGATCCTCCTATATAGTGGTCAAATCAGACATAGGAATAGAAAATAAATGAATCATATGTTTCTAAATATTAAAATACCTTTCTTAAAGGGACACTCTGTGCACCAACTATAATGATAATAATGATATAATAATTTGATACATTTTGACCTCAATGATATGCTGATTTTATAATTTTTTTCCATGCTCAAAGCTATATAGTTTTTGCACAACAAAATGTTTTGCAGTATTCTGCGTAATAAGTTTGCCTCCTTAACCATGCCTCTCTATATCAGAAGTATGCACACATACACACAGTTTTTAGCACCAACATCACTGAGTGAATGTCTTTTAAGTCACAACTTGGCTGCAGATAGTTAGAAAAACTACATGCTGTATCCTTACTATATGCCTGACTGGGTATCCTCTTCTTCTAATGGAGGTTAGTTTGTAGTGCTGTCAGTGGCTGAGCTGTGTGCATACATTTGATAAGGAAGTATTTTTCTAGAGTGAGGGTGTGTGGCTAAAGAGGCAGGCTTATGGTGCAACATTCTGCAAAACATTTACAAATGTTATGCAAAAACTATAAAGATTTGTGTATTCAGCAATTGGGTCATCTGTCAGCTAAGTGGTTAAATCAGGGTCCTATTTGTTTGATTTATTTTCCCCATATGAACTGTAGGAAATGTACAGATTGACCAACAACTGAGCTTTCCAGTCATGTGTTTGCAGACATTGTAAAATCTGTGTGGGCCACTGCATCATCATCATTTGGCCACAAATGCAAACTCAGCACATATAGTCTGATTTTTTCAGTACCATTTAATAAGTGTAAGATTTATGAATAGTGTTTTTCATACCAAGAAAAACACAGTGCAGATGTACTAATGCTGTATCAATTGCAGTAGGATTTAAGAAATAGTAGACTAGCCACAATATACTGGAGATTCATTTTGCACCGAACTGCAATTCGGCTGAATTTGGGCTGATCAGATGATCGGCTGAAATTCCGACCATCGATCACGTGCCAGAAATTTGGGAAGCTGACTCATGCAAGCCCAAACATGCTAGTTTTGATTAGTAATTTAGGGTGGCATTCCATTTGTCAGAAAAAAAAAGAGAGTGGAATGGAGAAGAAGCTGTAATTTATTTATTTTGTTGGGTGGCGGCAAATAGGCAGCTTAGTTTGCTATGATGGACACAAGGTTTGCCCAATCATATGGACTGTATCACCTGTAAAATGAAAAGGTAAAACAAAAAGATGATTGATGGTTAGAGGACAGCCACCAAATGTTAATTTTCTTGAGACATCTATTGGCAACTGACCAATAAAGGTAAAAAGGAGAAGCCTGAAAACAATCTATACTTCCAAGCAGGATTCTTCCAGCCAGCAGTAGTACTGTGTGTTTTACCCTTGCTGTACATGTGTGGGAGTGGAAGAATTCCTGGGTCATTGATTTGAGTTTAACTTTCTCTTGCTTACCTATGCAACATTGGCATTCACATAAGCAGTGTGACACTGGTGGTTATCGTTAGTGTAGTCAAACCAATCTTTCACCCCCCCAAAGAATATTCAGAAAATGCATTCTTGTTCTGTGTTTTGAAACACACAATGAATTTGTAACTGTGCCTCCCCAGCTTTCCACTCACTGCCCTGTCCCCTCTTTCCAAGATCATTCACCCCAGTTGCAACCCCTATATTCATCCTCCCAAAGATTTATTTCATTGCATACAATAGCTGTTTGTTCTCTTAAACAGCCTTAATTGGGCTGCTCACAGCCAATATGGTCCATGAAAAAATATTTAAGAGGCTGAATATGAGGTTTGTAATAGGAGGTGGAGTAGACACAGAGAATAGACACACACGCAGAACAGAAGAGGCTGGCAGTTTATGAATTGCAGGCATTATCTTGGAAGGAGGGAGCAGAGGCAGATAAGGGAAGGCTGGGGAGGTGAAGTAACAAAGTTCTGGGGCTGGAAGGAGACAGCGTTACACTGTTGTGGGACTGGTGTGAGGCTAATTTCAGTTGTTGTGGGAGTGGAGCTACAATGGTTGACTGACCAATCACACGGTAGGATAGTTGTGGAATCCAACTATAGAAGTAACAAGATTGAAGCTAATAATGGAGTCTGGGACAGTTTTGGAGCATTTTTTTTACAACATTTTTAATATACTTGTTTTAGTTTTCATTGTATGTTTTAAAACACAGGACTAGAAGAATTCATTTTCTAGAAGTTATTCATTAACTAGAAGTTATTTTCCTGTGACAGCGTTATTTTAGATACTGGGTAGGACTTTGGTTTCAACTATTCACATAGTGCTAACTTGTTATATACACCTAATGTAGTCTAAATTAGTCTAAACTGAGGGACATGGACAAAAGTGTTTAATTTGATTGATATGTCAGCACATATTTATCTGAATTAATAGAAATTAATTATAAACCCATACAGAAGGGTCCAAGCCCTTGCTACAGTGGATGACAGCCAGGTGATGTTCTCCCTATATCCATATATGGCACGATGGCCTTTAAAAATAATAATAATATGAAGTGCATAGTAATCAATAGAAAAGTAAAAGAGCACGTGATTGGATGAAACAGCCATGCCAACCACTTTGGCCTTGTATTCATGCCATATGGGGTATAAATACTCCTTGTTAAAATGAAATTGTAATTTTTTAAGCAGCCATTATGTTGCAAATATCCCTTTAAATGTGTCAATTTTTCTTGTTTTTATTAGGCTTTTTATGGCATTCTATGGGCACCAACAAATGCTAAGTACTTCTAATAGGTTTGATGCTCATACCCACACTGCTTCTTTGTTATAGTAGCTGCTATCTAGCTCTAAAAGGAAAAAAAAAACACTTTTTTTTTTTTTTGCGCCATAATTTGGAGTGTTTCTGTGGGAATGTTTGCCCAATCATCCAGTAAAGCATTTGTGAGGTTAGGCACTGATGTTGGACAAGAAGGCCTGGCTCGCAATCTCCATTCCAGCTTATTGCAAGGTGTTAGATGGGGTTGAGGTCCAGGCTGTGTGTGGGCCAGTCAAGTTCTTCCCCAACTCACCCCCCCTTGTATTTATGGTCCTTGCTTTATGCATTGGAGCACAATCATGCTGGGATAGAAAAGGTCCTTCTCAAAACTCCAAAATGTCTTGGTGTGCTGAAGATTTCCTTTTACTGGAAGTAAGGGACCTAGTCCAACCCCTGAAAAACAACCTCATACTATTATCCTTCCTCTACTAAACTTTACAATTACATACACCAAACTGAGACTCTCCCATCAGACTGTCAACAAGAATAGCATGATTTGTCACTCCATAGAACATGTTTCCACTGCTCCAGGATTCAGTGGAGGTGTGCTTTACCATTCGATCCAATGCTTGGCATTGTACTTGGGGATGTAAGGCCTGCATGCAGGCTGCAGGAGTTTGTGAATTACATTTTCATATGTTGTAAATCAAACATCTACATTGCTGAGGTGGTTATGGTTAAATATTTGCGTTTAAGGTTTGCTGGGCATCATGGGTAGTTCATAAACATCTGACCTACAAACGTTTGCTTTCATGATCCAAGTCTAGGCTTAATCATAGTTTTACCAACTTCAATGTCCAAGCTAAGTGAGTTTGGAGCATGCACATTATGTTACCGGTTAAAAAAAACAAAAAACAATAATACTAACAGAACAATGCTTGAATGCACTCTCAAAGAATTCTGGAATTAGCTCAGAATTTAGTGGGATCCTCTAACAATCAGCATTTCTCAGTGAGACTCCATATATAGTTTAATCTGGGAAATAATAGGTACATATCAAATTGCATTTTAGAGTAAAAATTGTATTATGTAATATTTACCAACGCTATACCTGCCTGCTATTATGAGATTTACACTTCCTCCTGGGGCTCTCTGCAGTGCAAAGTTAAATAGTGGCCTGGAATGAGGCACATATATATATACACATGCATACATTCACACACGTATCATATATATTTATATGGATATACAACTACTAAATTTAACAGGGTGGGGGCTAAGCTTCTCAGGGCTAAGGGCAGGAAACATCTTAAATACCATACTACACTTATGTGAGAAAAACGCCCAAAACAGTACGAAGAATACACGTGTATATTTTAATTAAACAATGTACTAAACTTTTACAATTGGAACAGGTATGTAATCACCCTTGCGAGGATGCCTTCTTTGCAAATCTGTGGCTGTTGCTTGACACTGTATGGACAGGTGGAGGCTCTGTAACCTGCAGCAAGCCTGCGCATTCTGGTCTTAGGAGCACTATCTTTTCCTTTAATATTTACAACTCCTGTGGGGTCAGATACTTTTCCCCAAGTGTCCTCCAGTACCTGTGTTTTAGCCTGGTTGCTGAAGGGACTCAGGTGGTCAGTAGAAAGTAAGGATTTTGTTTTCTTTAATGGTGTTGGATCATAAGATGGATCATCGAAGAAGCTGACCTGCTTGCTGAAAGGATGCAGGTGGTCAGTAGAAAGACAGGGTTTTCTTTTCTTTAATGGTGTTGGATCATAATGTGGATCATCGAAGATGCTGACCTGCTTGCTGAAGGGACCCAAGTGGTCAGTAGAAAGTAAGGATTTTCTTTTCTTCGATGTTGTCTGAATATAAAGTGGATCATCGAAGATGCTGACCGTGGGTGGTCCATCACTGTCTATATTCTTTTTAGTTGCCTGTGATGTTTGCATAAACATGTATCCAAACAAAAATTCAGGAACATACTGCACAGTCACAGGTTCTGAAGATGTTGGTGAATTTACCTCCTCTGGTTCACAACCATATGTTTCTGCAGAAAGAGCCATAGTAACAACTGAGATTACCAAGCCCGCACAACTAAAAGTGGCCAAGAACCTCAATGTACAGCTCATTAGTGTTCCGCTTCCTGTGATGTCACAAGCGCAGGAGTTCCATTACAGTTGGGATAGTACACAGGACTTTTTTTTTTCTCAAAATCTTTATTTAGTTTTATGAAAAAGTATGCATTTTCATAAAAGGTAAGAAACATACAGGTGTTATACCCAAATTATAAAGAGAAAAACAACAGGTTCTCAAAGCACCAGTAGGCTTACACTGAAGGATGGTACCAAGTAAGACATAAGGCTATAAGAACCCAAGAAATGAAATCGAAGAATGAAAAATGTGGAAAGCCAAAATTAACAGGGGATCCCCTGCAAAACATAGCTTTGAAAGACCATAAAAAATATGCTCAGTTTACAACTGTGTGAAGTTGGCACCCTGTGTTTTAAAACGTGAATAAAACATATATATAAATTTGTTTGTGTTGCGTCTGTTCTGATTCGTGCATCACAAAAAGAAAATATCTGGCAGTTTGGTTTTGGAGACATTTCACATATATATGTGTGTGTGTGTGTGTGTGTATATGTGCTGATTTGTGCCACAAAAATAATGTTTTGGAACGGGAAGATAAACACCCAGGTTGTCTGATTGATAGCCAGTGGTGTGTTTCTGCAATAAGTTAGAAAAGTGCAGATTTCAAATTAAAATCACTGCATTGATAAACTGCAATTAAGAGGAGACATTTCTGACATAGATAGTTCAGCAAGCTGAAGTACGTTGTGTGTGGGGAGTGTCCCTTTAAAAGAAATGGTACTGTAACTATACTGTGTCCTGGCAGGCATATTCATGGGCGTAACAGTCATCTTCTTTTGGATAATTTTCTATCCAGTATATCCTGAAAGGGTAACGAAATTAGCAAACAGCTTAAACAATGGAAAAAATGACTTCATAGGGTCACTAGGACATCATCAGGATGGGCTGCCAATATGTAGGTGTCAACACTGATGGCAAAACCCTTTGTAGCTGGATGAGTTCAAATTAGAAATTAGAAGAGGATCCATGGATAACGCAAGCAGGAGGGGGGCAACGTGTAACACTGACAGAGGACGGGAAGATTCTTAGTTCTTGGAATTAAGGCAACTGTTTTAAAAGACCAAAGCAATAGGTTTTGTCCTGCCTAGGGCAGCACAAAACCAGGATACACCACTGTCTGTGAGGGACAAAAGGCACGTGTGCTCAAGTAGAGTGTGCCTGCTATTTTCATTAGCTCTGGTGAGCTAATGGAAGTAGGAAGGAATCCTCCTTGGCTGTTTGATTGACAGCCGGGGTGGTGTTGCCTAGTTAATTTATAAAATTGCTGATTTGTCAAAGAAATCAGCACTTTTAAAAACTGGGGTTAAACTATGATACTCCACACCCCAAAAGCACTTCTGCAAACAATGTTTATACTCAAATGATCCATTTTATACGTAAATGTCAATAACCCCACCCTTCCCGATAGATACCAGAATCTTCATTAATCTAATCAAAGAAGAGGTCACTTAACAAAATATCTATTTTAGCAGGAAAACAAATTGAATAATATTAGTGCGAAAACACATTAGTGCGAACATCATTTGTCACTAGAGATTTAAAGTTGTAGTTCATAGTCCAAAAAATCCATTGCAGTAAAATATGTATAATTCATGATAAATTGTGTTGTATTGGAAAGTCCAATCAGGATCAACAGTTTTCATAAAATCATGTAGATAGGATATAGAATTGCAATTTTGTATATATTTTAAAAAAAAATATTATTTTTACAATAAAATCATAAAAAGCAAATTGAATCATGCATTACTTAGGAACAGATAAAGTCAGAAAATTAAGAAAGATTATGCCGATTGTTTAGCAATTTTATCAATCACTATTTTATATACCTTAAAAAATGTATCTACTCTACATTTTTACAAGTAATATGTGAATACAATAATACACTAATACACAATGATACCAACAGTAATCATAATGAGTACAAATAAACCTGCTATTCAAAAAAATAACCCACTTACTATATTTTCAAGCTTTCCTCCTAATTTTGATATAAAATGTCCAATGGAAGGCCATACTCCTCTATAAAGACTTTATCCAAGCATGAGTTTCTCCAGCACATAATTGAAATCTTAATAATACAATTATAATCCTTTGATATAACGCATCAATGATTTTATTGGTTGAATATATGTTAATTTTCACATTTTAAATGTATCGGAAAAACTGTCACAAATGTCAATGTGTGGAATATGTATTTACACTTAACTTTGTTTATTTCATTTAGTGTAGCTATTGGAGTTAGTAAAGATGGAATTGTACGGTGTGTCACTACTCTGTGAGACATATTGCAATTTAACAGATTCTACTGTAATTAAAGCATCTGTTTCATTCCCATGCATTCCGCACAGTGACGTTACTTCTGCATGAGTACAGACCAAGTTTTCTAGGTCTGCACAATCTTCAGCATGCACATGTCACATAAGTAAGAAATATAATTAAAAATAGGATGCACTATTTGCAATATTCCCTGCAAAATCTATTAAGTGTCCAATATTTATTACTTCCCGATTAGTTATGTATACCAATCCTGGGATAATGAATTCATAGTAAATACATAATTCCCAAAGAGAATCCCAATGGATTACTTTATCCTCTCTTTTAACTCAATTACATTATATATCGCAGATTTTGATATATATAATTGTATTTCAGACTGTCAATTGTTTAAACAATGCTGTTTAGTAACCAAATGCATGTTTAACAAATTATTGTCAACTTGACAACTATGCATTAATTTCATGGACGTTAATTAATTTATCAATATTACTGCTTTGAGATCCTCCTATATAGTGGTCAAATCAGACATAGGAATAGAAAATAAATGAATCATATGTTTCTAAATATTAAAATACCTTTCTTAAAGGGACACTCTGTGCACCAACTATAATGATAATAATGATATAATAATTTGATACATTTTGACCTCATTGATATGCTGATTTTATAATTTTTTTCCATGCTCAAAGCTATATAGTTTTTGCACAACAAAATGTTTTGCAGTATTCTGCGTAATAAGTTTGCCTCCTTAACCATGCCTCTCTATATCAGAAGTATGCACACATACACACAGTTTTTAGCACCAACATCACTGAGTGAATGTCTTTTAAGTCACAACTTGGCTGCAGATAGTTAGAAAAACTACATGCTGTATCCTTACTATATGCCTGACTGGGTATCCTCTTCTTCTAATGGAGGTTAGTTTGTAGTGCTGTCAGTGGCTGAGCTGTGTGCATACATTTGATAAGGAAGTATTTTTCTAGAGTGAGGGTGTGTGGCTAAAGAGGCAGGCTTATGGTGCAACATTCTGCAAAACATTTACAAATGTTATGCAAAAACTATAAAGATTTGTGTATTCAGCAATTGGGTCATCTGTCAGCTAAGTGGTTAAATCAGGGTCCTATTTGTTTGATTTATTTTCCCCATATGAACTGTAGGAAATGTACAGATTGACCAACAACTGAGCTTTCCAGTCATGTGTTTGCAGACATTGTAAAATCTGTGTGGGCCACTGCATCATCATCATTTGGCCACAAATGCAAACTCAGCACATATAGTCTGTTTTTTTCAGTACCATTTAATAAGTGTAAGATTTATGAATAGTGTTTTTCATACCAAGAAAAACACAGTGCAGATGTACTAATGCTGTATCAATTGCAGTAGGATT
Source organism: Pelobates fuscus (assembly GCF_036172605.1). NCBI lineage: Eukaryota > Metazoa > Chordata > Amphibia > Anura > Pelobatidae > Pelobates > Pelobates fuscus. The sequence continues at coordinate 180,678,524 of NC_086322.1, read as the reverse complement.
TAAGAAATAGTAGACTAGCCACAATATACTGGAGATTCATTTTGCACCGAACTGCAATTCGGCTGAATTTGGGCTGATCAGATGATCGGCTGAAATTCCGATCATCGATCACGTGCCAGAAATTTGGGAAGCTGACTCATGCAAGCCCAAACATGCTAGTTTTGATTAGTAATTTAGGGTGGCATTCCATTTGTCAGAAAAAAAAAGAGAGTGGAATGGAGAAGAAGCTGTAATTTATTTATTTTGTTGGGTGGCGGCAAATAGGCAGCTTAGTTTGCTATGATGGACACAAGGTTTGCCCAATCATATGGACTGTATCACCTGTAAAATGAAAAGGTAAAACAAAAAGATGATTGATGGTTAGAGGACAGCCACCAAATGTTAATTTTCTTGAGACATCTATTGGCAACTGACCAATAAAGGTAAAAAGGAGAAGCCTGAAAACAATCTATACTTCCAAGCAGGATTCTTCCAGCCAGCAGTAGTACTGTGTGTTTTACCCTTGCTGTACATGTGTGGGAGTGGAAGAATTCCTGGGTCATTGATTTGAGTTTAACTTTCTCTTGCTTACCTATGCAACATTGGCATTCACATAAGCAGTGTGACACTGGTGGTTATCGTTAGTGTAGTCAAACCAATCTTTCACCCCCCCCAAAGAATATTCAGAAAATGCATTCTTGTTCTGTGTTTTGAAACACACAATGAATTTGTAACTGTGCCTCCCCAGCTTTCCACTCACTGCCCTGTCCCCTCTTTCCAAGATCATTCACCCCAGTTGCAACCCCTATATTCATCCTCCCAAAGATTTATTTCATTGCATACAATAGCTGTTTGTTCTCTTAAACAGCCTTAATTGGGCTGCTCACAGCCAATATGGTCCATGAAAAAATATTTAAGAGGCTGAATATGAGGTTTGTAATAGGAGGTGGAGTAGACACAGAGAATAGACACACACGCAGAACAGAAGAGGCTGGCAGTTTATGAATTGCAGGCATTATCTTGGAAGGAGGGAGCAGAGGCAGATAAGGGAAGGCTGGGGAGGTGAAGTAACAAAGTTCTGGGGCTGGAAGGAGACAGCGTTACACTGTTGTGGGACTGGTGTGAGGCTAATTTCAGTTGTTGTGGGAGTGGAGCTACAATGGTTGACTGACCAATCACACGGTAGGATAGTTGTGGAATCCAACTATAGAAGTAACAAGATTGAAGCTAATAATGGAGTCTGGGACAGTTTTGGAGCATTTTTTTTTACAACATTTTTAATATACTTGTTTTAGTTTTCATTGTATGTTTTAAAACACAGGACTAGAAGAATTCATTTTCTAGAAGTTATTCATTAACTAGAAGTTATTTTCCTGTGACAGCGTTATTTTAGATACTGGGTAGGACTTTGGTTTCAACTATTCACATAGTGCTAACTTGTTATATACACCTAATGTAGTCTAAATTAGTCTAAACTGAGGGACATGGACAAAAGTGTTTAATTTGATTGATATGTCAGCACATATTTATCTGAATTAATAGAAATTAATTATAAACCCATACAGAAGGGTCCAAGCCCTTGCTACAGTGGATGACAGCCAGGTGATGTTCTCCCTATATCCATATATGGCACGATGGCCTTTAAAAATAATAATAATATGAAGTGCATAGTAATCAATAGAAAAGTAAAAGAGCACGTGATTGGATGAAACAGCCATGCCAACCACTTTGGCCTTGTATTCATGCCATATGGGGTATAAATACTCCTTGTTAAAATGAAATTGTAATTTTTTAAGCAGCCATTATGTTGCAAATATCCCTTTAAATGTGTCAATTTTTCTTGTTTTTATTAGGCTTTTTATGGCATTCTATGGGCACCAACAAATGCTAAGTACTTCTAATAGGTTTGATGCTCATACCCACACTGCTTCTTTGTTATAGTAGCTGCTATCTAGCTCTAAAAGGAAAAAAAAAACACTTTTTTTTTTTTGCGCCATAATTTGGAGTGTTTCTGTGGGAATGTTTGCCCAATCATCCAGTAAAGCATTTGTGAGGTTAGGCACTGATGTTGGACAAGAAGGCCTGGCTCGCAATCTCCATTCCAGCTTATTGCAAGGTGTTAGATGGGGTTGAGGTCCAGGCTGTGTGTGGGCCAGTCAAGTTCTTCCCCAACTCACCCCCCCTTGTATTTATGGTCCTTGCTTTATGCATTGGAGCACAATCATGCTGGGATAGAAAAGGTCCTTCTCAAAACTCCAAAATGTCTTGGTGTGCTGAAGATTTCCTTTTACTGGAAGTAAGGGACCTAGTCCAACCCCTGAAAAACAACCTCATACTATTATCCTTCCTCTACTAAACTTTACAATTACATACACCAAACTGAGACTCTCCCATCAGACTGTCAACAAGAATAGCATGATTTGTCACTCCATAGAACATGTTTCCACTGCTCCAGGATTCAGTGGAGGTGTGCTTTACCATTCGATCCAATGCTTGGCATTGTACTTGGGGATGTAAGGCCTGCATGCAGGCTGCAGGAGTTTGTGAATTACATTTTCATATGTTGTAAATCAAACATCTACATTGCTGAGGTGGTTATGGTTAAATATTTGCGTTTAAGGTTTGCTGGGCATCATGGGTAGTTCATAAACATCTGACCTACAAACGTTTGCTTTCATGATCCAAGTCTAGGCTTAATCATAGTTTTACCAACTTCAATGTCCAAGCTAAGTGAGTTTGGAGCATGCACATTATGTTACCGGTTAAAAAAAACAAAAAACAATAATACTAACAGAACAATGCTTGAATGCACTCTCAAAGAATTCTGGAATTAGCTCAGAATTTAGTGGGATCCTCTAACAATCAGCATTTCTCAGTGAGACTCCATATATAGTTTAATCTGGGAAATAATAGGTACATATCAAATTGCATTTTAGAGTAAAAATTGTATTATGTAATATTTACCAACGCTATACCTGCCTGCTATTATGAGATTTACACTTCCTCCTGGGGCTCTCTGCAGTGCAAAGTTAAATAGTGGCCTGGAATGAGGCACATATATATATACACATGCATACATTCACACACGTATCATATATATTTATATGGATATACAACTACTAAATTTAACAGGGTGGGGGCTAAGCTTCTCAGGGCTAAGGGCAGGAAACATCTTAAATACCATACTACACTTATGTGAGAAAAACGCCCAAAACAGTACGAAGAATACACGTGTATATTTTAATTAAACAATGTACTAAACTTTTACAATTGGAACAGGTATGTAATCACCCTTGCGAGGATGCCTTCTTTGCAAATCTGTGGCTGTTGCTTGACACTGTATGGACAGGTGGAGGCTCTGTAACCTGCAGCAAGCCTGCGCATTCTGGTCTTAGGAGCACTATCTTTTCCTTTAATATTTACAACTCCTGTGGGGTCAGATACTTTTCCCCAAGTGTCCTCCAGTACCTGTGTTTTAGCCTGGTTGCTGAAGGGACTCAGGTGGTCAGTAGAAAGTAAGGATTTTGTTTTCTTTAATGGTGTTGGATCATAAGATGGATCATCGAAGAAGCTGACCTGCTTGCTGAAAGGATGCAGGTGGTCAGTAGAAAGACAGGGTTTTCTTTTCTTTAATGGTGTTGGATCATAATGTGGATCATCGAAGATGCTGACCTGCTTGCTGAAGGGACCCAAGTGGTCAGTAGAAAGTAAGGATTTTCTTTTCTTCAATGTTGTCTGAATATAAAGTGGATCATCGAAGATGCTGACCGTGGGTGGTCCATCACTGTCTATATTCTTTTTAGTTGCCTGTGATGTTTGCATAAACATGTATCCAAACAAAAATTCAGGAACATACTGCACAGTCACAGGTTCTGAAGATGTTGGTGAATTTACCTCCTCTGGTTCACAACCATATGTTTCTGCAGAAAGAGCCATAGTAACAACTGAGATAACCAAGCCCGCACAACTAAAAGTGGCCAAGAACCTCAATGTACAGCTCATTAGTGTTCCGCTTCCTGTGATGTCACAAGCGCAGGAGTTCCATTACAGTTGGGATAGTACACAGGACTTTTTTTTTTCTCAAAATCTTTATTTAGTTTTATGAAAAAGTATGCATTTTCATAAAAGGTAAGAAACATACAGGTGTTATACCCAAATTATAAAGAGAAAAACAACAGGTTCTCAAAGCACCAGTAGGCTTACACTGAAGGATGGTACCAAGTAAGACATAAGGCTATAAGAACCCAAGAAATGAAATTGAAGAATGAAAAATGTGGAAAGCCAAAATTAACAGGGGATCCCCTGCAAAACATAGCTTTGAAAGACCATAAAAAATATGCTCAGTTTACAACTGTGTGAAGTTGGCACCCTGTGTTTTAAAACGTGAATAAAACATATATATAAATTTGTTTGTGTTGCGTCTGTTCTGATTCGTGCATCACAAAAAGAAAATATCTGGCAGTTTGGTTTTGGAGACATTTCATAATATATATATATATATATATATATATATATACATATATATGTGTGTGTGTGTGTGTGTGTATATGTGCTGATTTGTGCCACAAAAATAATGTTTTGGAACGGGAAGATAAACACCCAGGTTGTCTGATTGATAGCCAGTGGTGTGTTTCTGCAATAAGTTAGAAAAGTGCAGATTTCAAATTAAAATCACTGCATTGATAAACTGCAATTAAGAGGAGACGTTTCTGACATAGATAGTTCAGCAAGCTGAAGTACGTTGTGTGTGGGGAGTGTCCCTTTAAAAGAAATGGTACTGTAACTATACTGTGTCCTGGCAGGCATATTCATGGGCGTAACAGTCATCTTCTTTTGGATAATTTTCTATCCAGTATATCCTGAAAGGGTAACGAAATTAGCAAACAGCTTAAACAATGGAAAAAATGACTTCATAGGGTCACTAGGACATCATCAGGATGGGCTGACAATATGTAGGTGTCAACACTGATGGCAAAACCCTTTGTAGCTGGATGAGTTCAAATTAGAAATTAGAAGAGGATCCATGGATAACGCAAGCAGGAGGGGGGCAACGTGTAACACTGACAGAGGACGGGAAGATTCTTAGTTCTTGGAATTAAGGCAACTGTTTTAAAAGACCAAAGCAATAGGTTTTGTCCTGCCTAGGGCAGCACAAAACCAGGATACACCACTGTCTGTGAGGGACAAAAGGCACGTGTGCTCAAGTAGAGTGTGCCTGCTATTTTCATTAGCTCTGGTGAGCTAATGGAAGTAGGAAGGAATCCTCCTTGGCTGTTTGATTGACAGCCGGGGTGGTGTTGCCTAGTTAATTTATAAAATTGCTGATTTGTCAAAGAAATCAGCACTTTTAAAAACTGGGGTTAAACTATGATACTCCACACCCCAAAAGCACTTCTGCAAACAATGTTTATACTCAAATGATCCATTTTATACGTAAATGTCAATAACCCCACCCTTCCCGATAGATACCAGAATCTTCATTAATCTAATCAAAGAAGAGGTCACTTAACAAAATATCTATTTTAGCAGGAAAACAAATTGAATAATATTAGTGCGAAAACACATTAGTGCGAACATCATTTGTCACTAGAGATTTAAAGTTGTAGTTCATAGTCCAAAAAATCCATTGCAGTAAAATATGTATAATTCATGATAAATTGTGTTGTATTGGAAAGTCCAATCAGGATCAACAGTTTTCATAAAATCATGTAGATAGGATATAGAATTGCAATTTTGTATATATTTTAAAAAAAAATATTATTTTTACAATAAAATCATAAAAAGCAAATTGAATCATGCATTACTTAGGAACAGATAAAGTCAGAAAATTAAGAAAGATTATGCCGATTGTTTAGCAATTTTATCAATCACTATTTTATATACCTTAAAAAATGTATCTACTCTACATTTTTACAAGTAATATGTGAATACAATAATACACTAATACACAATGATACCAACAGTAATCATAATGAGTACAAATAAACCTGCTATTCAAAAAAATAACCCACTTACTATATTTTCAAGCTTTCCTCCTAATTTTGATATAAAATGTCCAATGGAAGGCCATACTCCTCTATAAAGACTTTATCCAAGCATGAGTTTCTCCAGCACATAATTGAAATCTTAATAATACAATTATAATCCTTTGATATAACGCATCAATGATTTTATTGGTTGAATATATGTTAATTTTCACATTTTAAATGTATCGGAAAAACTGTCACAAATGTCAATGTGTGGAATATGTATTTACACTTAACTTTGTTTATTTCATTTAGTGTAGCTATTGGAGTTAGTAAAGATGGAATTGTACGGTGTGTCACTACTCTGTGAGACATATTGCAATTTAACAGATTCTACTGTAATTAAAGCATCTGTTTCATTCCCATGCATTCCGCACAGTGACGTTACTTCTGCATGAGTACAGACCAAGTTTTCTAGGTCTGCACAATCTTCAGCATGCACATGTCACATAAGTAAGAAATATAATTAAAAATAGGATGCACTATTTGCAATATTCCCTGCAAAATCTATTAAGTGTCCAATATTTATTACTTCCCGATTAGTTATGTATACCAATCCTGGGATAATGAATTCATAGTAAATACATAATTCCCAAAGAGAATCCCAATGGATTACTTTATCCTCTCTTTTAACTCAATTACATTATATATCGCAGATTTTGATATATATAATTGTATTTCAGACTGTCAATTGTTTAAACAATGCTGTTTAGTAACCAAATGCATGTTTAACAAATTATTGTCAACTTGACAACTATGCATTAATTTCATGGACGTTAATTAATTTATCAATATTACTGCTTTGAGATCCTCCTATATAGTGGTCAAATCAGACATAGGAATAGAAAATAAATGAATCATATGTTTCTAAATATTAAAATACCTTTCTTAAAGGGACACTCTGTGCACCAACTATAATGATAATAATGATATAATAATTTGATACATTTTGACCTCATTGATATGCTGATTTTATAATTTTTTTCCATGCTCAAAGCTATATAGTTTTTGCACAACAAAATGTTTTGCAGTATTCTGCGTAATAAGTTTGCCTCCTTAACCATGCCTCTCTATATCAGAAGTATGCACACATACACACAGTTTTTAGCACCAACATCACTGAGTGAATGTCTTTTAAGTCACAACTTGGCTGCAGATAGTTAGAAAAACTACATGCTGTATCCTTACTATATGCCTGACTGGGTATCCTCTTCTTCTAATGGAGGTTAGTTTGTAGTGCTGTCAGTGGCTGAGCTGTGTGCATACATTTGATAAGGAAGTATTTTTCTAGAGTGAGGGTGTGTGGCTAAAGAGGCAGGCTTATGGTGCAACATTCTGCAAAACATTTACAAATGTTATGCAAAAACTATAAAGATTTGTGTATTCAGCAATTGGGTCATCTGTCAGCTAAGTGGTTAAATCAGGGTCCTATTTGTTTGATTTATTTTCCCCATATGAACTGTAGGAAATGTACAGATTGACCAACAACTGAGCTTTCCAGTCATGTGTTTGCAGACATTGTAAAATCTGTGTGGGCCACTGCATCATCATCATTTGGCCACAAATGCAAACTCAGCACATATAGTCTGATTTTTTCAGTACCATTTAATAAGTGTAAGATTTATGAATAGTGTTTTTCATACCAAGAAAAACACAGTGCAGATGTACTAATGCTGTATCAATTGCAGTAGGATTTAAGAAATAGTAGACTAGCCACAATATACTGGAGATTCATTTTGCACCGAACTGCAATTCGGCTGAATTTGGGCTGATCAGATGATCGGCTGAAATTCCGACCATCGATCACGTGCCAGAAATTTGGGAAGCTGACTCATGCTAGCCCAAACATGCTAGTTTTGATTAGTAATTTAGGGTGGCATTCCATTTGTCAGAAAAAAAAAGAGAGTGGAATGGAGAAGAAGCTGTAATTTATTTATTTTGTTGGGTGGCGGCAAATAGGCAGCTTAGTTTGCTATGATGGACACAAGGTTTGCCCAATCATATGGACTGTATCACCTGTAAAATGAAAAGGTAAAACAAAAAGATGATTGATGGTTAGAGGACAGCCACCAAATGTTAATTTTCTTGAGACATCTATTGGCAACTGACCAATAAAGGTAAAAAGGAGAAGCCTGAAAACAATCTATACTTCCAAGCAGGATTCTTCCAGCCAGCAGTAGTACTGTGTGTTTTACCCTTGCTGTACATGTGTGGGAGTGGAAGAATTCCTGGGTCATTGATTTGAGTTTAACTTTCTCTTGCTTACCTATGCAACATTGGCATTCACATAAGCAGTGTGACGCTGGTGGTTATCGTTAGTGTAGTCAAACCAATCTTTCACCCCCCCCAAAGAATATTCAGAAAATGCATTCTTGTTCTGTGTTTTGAAACACACAATGAATTTGTAACTGTGCCTCCCCAGCTTTCCACTCACTGCCCTGTCCCCTCTTTCCAAGATCATTCACCCCAGTTGCAACCCCTATATTCATCCTCCCAAAGATTTATTTCATTGCATACAATAGCTGTTTGTTCTCTTAAACAGCCTTAATTGGGCTGCTCACAGCCAATATGGTCCATGAAAAAATATTTAAGAGGCTGAATATGAGGTTTGTAATAGGAGGTGGAGTAGACACAGAGAATAGACACACACGCAGAACAGAAGAGGCTGGCAGTTTATGAATTGCAGGCATTATCTTGGAAGGAGGGAGCAGAGGCAGATAAGGGAAGGCTGGGGAGGTGAAGTAACAAAGTTCTGGGGCTGGAAGGAGACAGCGTTACACTGTTGTGGGACTGGTGTGAGGCTAATTTCAGTTGTTGTGGGAGTGGAGCTACAATGGTTGACTGACCAATCACACGGTAGGATAGTTGTGGAATCCAACTATAGAAGTAACAAGATTGAAGCTAATAATGGAGTCTGGGACAGTTTTGGAGCATTTTTTTTTACAACATTTTTAATATACTTGTTTTAGTTTTCATTGTATGTTTTAAAACACAGGACTAGAAGAATTCATTTTCTAGAAGTTATTCATTAACTAGAAGTTATTTTCCTGTGACAGCGTTATTTTAGATACTGGGTAGGACTTTGGTTTCAACTATTCACATAGTGCTAACTTGTTATATACACCTAATGTAGTCTAAATTAGTCTAAACTGAGGGACATGGACAAAAGTGTTTAATTTGATTGATATGTCAGCACATATTTATCTGAATTAATAGAAATTAATTATAAACCCATACAGAAGGGTCCAAGCCCTTGCTACAGTGGATGACAGCCAGGTGATGTTCTCCCTATATCCATATATGGCACGATGGCCTTTAAAAATAATAATAATATGAAGTGCATAGTAATCAATAGAAAAGTAAAAGAGCACGTGATTGGATGAAACAGCCATGCCAACCACTTTGGCCTTGTATTCATGCCATATGGGGTATAAATACTCCTTGTTAAAATGAAATTGTAATTTTTTAAGCAGCCATTATGTTGCAAATATCCCTTTAAATGTGTCAATTTTTCTTGTTTTTATTAGGCTTTTTATGGCATTCTATGGGCACCAACAAATGCTAAGTACTTCTAATAGGTTTGATGCTCATACCCACACTGCTTCTTTGTTATAGTAGCTGCTATCTAGCTCTAAAAGGAAAAAAAAAACACTTATTTTTTTTTGCGCCATAATTTGGAGTGTTTCTGTGGGAATGTTTGCCCAATCATCCAGTAAAGCATTTGTGAGGTTAGGCACTGATGTTGGACAAGAAGGCCTGGCTCGCAATCTCCATTCCAGCTTATTGCAAGGTGTTAGATGGGGTTGAGGTCCAGGCTGTGTGTGGGCCAGTCAAGTTCTTCCCCAACTCACCCCCCCTTGTATTTATGGTCCTTGCTTTATGCATTGGAGCACAATCATGCTGGGATAGAAAAGGTCCTTCTCAAAACTCCAAAATGTCTTGGTGTGCTGAAGATTTCCTTTTACTGGAAGTAAGGGACCTAGTCCAACCCCTGAAAAACAACCTCATACTATTATCCTTCCTCTACTAAACTTTACAATTACATACACCAAACTGAGACTCTCCCATCAGACTGTCAACAAGAATAGCATGATTTGTCACTCCATAGAACATGTTTCCACTGCTCCAGGATTCAGTGGAGGTGTGCTTTACCATTCGATCCAATGCTTGGCATTGTACTTGGGGATGTAAGGCCTGCATGCAGGCTGCAGGAGTTTGTGAATTACATTTTCATATGTTGTAAATCAAACATCTACATTGCTGAGGTGGTTATGGTTAAATATTTGCGTTTAAGGTTTGCTGGGCATCATGGGTAGTTCATAAACATCTGACCTACAAACGTTTGCTTTCATGATCCAAGTCTAGGCTTAATCATAGTTTTACCAACTTCAATGTCCAAGCTAAGTGAGTTTGGAGCATGCACATTATGTTACCGGTTAAAAAAAACAAAAAACAATAATACTAACAGAACAATGCTTGAATGCACTCTCAAAGAATTCTGGAATTAGCTCAGAATTTAGTGGGATCCTCTAACAATCAGCATTTCTCAGTGAGACTCCATATATAGTTTAATCTGGGAAATAATAGGTACATATCAAATTGCATTTTAGAGTAAAAATTGTATTATGTAATATTTACCAACGCTATACCTGCCTGCTATTATGAGATTTACACTTCCTCCTGGGGCTCTCTGCAGTGCAAAGTTAAATAGTGGCCTGGAATGAGGCACATATATATATATACACATGCATACATTCACACACGTATCATATATATTTATATGGATATACAACTACTAAATTTAACAGGGTGGGGGCTAAGCTTCTCAGGGCTAAGGGCAGGAAACATCTTAAATACCATACTACACTTATGTGAGAAAAACGCCCAAAACAGTACGAAGAATACACGTGTATATTTTAATTAAACAATGTACTAAACTTTTACAATTGGAACAGGTATGTAATCACCCTTGCGAGGATGCCTTCTTTGCAAATCTGTGGCTGTTGCTTGACACTGTATGGACAGGTGGAGGCTCTGTAACCTGCAGCAAGCCTGCGCATTCTGGTCTTAGGAGCACTATCTTTTCCTTTAATATTTACAACTCCTGTGGGGTCAGATACTTTTCCCCAAGTGTCCTCCAGTACCTGTGTTTTAGCCTGGTTGCTGAAGGGACTCAGGTGGTCAGTAGAAAGTAAGGATTTTGTTTTCTTTAATGGTGTTGGATCATAAGATGGATCATCGAAGAAGCTGACCTGCTTGCTGAAAGGATGCAGGTGGTCAGTAGAAAGACAGGGTTTTCTTTTCTTTAATGGTGTTGGATCATAATGTGGATCATCGAAGATGCTGACCTGCTTGCTGAAGGGACCCAAGTGGTCAGTAGAAAGTAAGGATTTTCTTTTCTTCAATGTTGTCTGAATATAAAGTGGATCATCGAAGATGCTGACCGTGGGTGGTCCATCACTGTCTATATTCTTTTTAGTTGCCTGTGATGTTTGCATAAACATGTATCCAAACAAAAATTCAGGAACATACTGCACAGTCACAGGTTCTGAAGATGTTGGTGAATTTACCTCCTCTGGTTCACAACCATATGTTTCTGCAGAAAGAGCCATAGTAACAACTGAGATTACCAAGCCCGCACAACTAAAAGTGGCCAAGAACCTCAATGTACAGCTCATTAGTGTTCCGCTTCCTGTGATGTCACAAGCGCAGGAGTTCCATTACAGTTGGGATAGTACACAGGACTTTTTTTTTTCTCAAAATCTTTATTTAGTTTTATGAAAAAGTATGCATTTTCATAAAAGGTAAGAAACATACAGGTGTTATACCCAAATTATAAAGAGAAAAACAACAGGTTCTCAAAGCACCAGTAGGCTTACACTGAAGGATGGTACCAAGTAAGACATAAGGCTATAAGAACCCAAGAAATGAAATCGAAGAATGAAAAATGTGGAAAGCCAAAATTAACAGGGGATCCCCTGCAAAACATAGCTTTGAAAGACCATAAAAAATATGCTCAGTTTACAACTGTGTGAAGTTGGCACCCTGTGTTTTAAAACGTGAATAAAACATATATATAAATTTGTTTGTGTTGCGTCTGTTCTGATTCGTGCATCACAAAAAGAAAATATCTGGCAGTTTGGTTTTGGAGACATTTCATAATATATATATATATATATATATATATACATATATATGTGTGTGTGTGTGTGTGTGTATATGTGCTGATTTGTGCCACAAAAATAATGTTTTGGAACGGGAAGATAAACACCCAGGTTGTCTGATTGATAGCCAGTGGTGTGTTTCTGCAATAAGTTAGAAAAGTGCAGATTTCAAATTAAAATCACTGCATTGATAAACTGCAATTAAGAGGAGACGTTTCTGACATAGATAGTTCAGCAAGCTGAAGTACGTTGTGTGTGGGGAGTGTCCCTTTAAAAGAAATGGTACTGTAACTATACTGTGTCCTGGCAGGCATATTCATGGGCGTAACAGTCATCTTCTTTTGGATAATTTTCTATCCAGTATATCCTGAAAGGGTAACGAAATTAGCAAACAGCTTAAACAATGGAAAAAATGACTTCATAGGGTCACTAGGACATCATCAGGATGGGCTGACAATATGTAGGTGTCAACACTGATGGCAAAACCCTTTGTAGCTGGATGAGTTCAAATTAGAAATTAGAAGAGGATCCATGGATAACGCAAGCAGGAGGGGGGCAACGTGTAACACTGACAGAGGACGGGAAGATTCTTAGTTCTTGGAATTAAGGCAACTGTTTTAAAAGACCAAAGCAATAGGTTTTGTCCTGCCTAGGGCAGCACAAAACCAGGATACACCACTGTCTGTGAGGGACAAAAGGCACGTGTGCTCAAGTAGAGTGTGCCTGCTATTTTCATTAGCTCTGGTGAGCTAATGGAAGTAGGAAGGAATCCTCCTTGGCTGTTTGATTGACAGCCGGGGTGGTGTTGCCTAGTTAATTTATAAAATTGCTGATTTGTCAAAGAAATCAGCACTTTTAAAAACTGGGGTTAAACTATGATACTCCACACCCCAAAAGCACTTCTGCAAACAATGTTTATACTCAAATGATCCATTTTATACGTAAATGTCAATAACCCCACCCTTCCCGATAGATACCAGAATCTTCATTAATCTAATCAAAGAAGAGGTCACTTAACAAAATATCTATTTTAGCAGGAAAACAAATTGAATAATATTAGTGCGAAAACACATTAGTGCGAACATCATTTGTCACTAGAGATTTAAAGTTGTAGTTCATAGTCCAAAAAATCCATTGCAGTAAAATATGTATAATTCATGATAAATTGTGTTGTATTGGAAAGTCCAATCAGGATCAACAGTTTTCATAAAATCATGTAGATAGGATATAGAATTGCAATTTTGTATATATTTTAAAAAAAAATATTATTTTTACAATAAAATCATAAAAAGCAAATTGAATCATGCATTACTTAGGAACAGATAAAGTCAGAAAATTAAGAAAGATTATGCCGATTGTTTAGCAATTTTATCAATCACTATTTTATATACCTTAAAAAATGTATCTACTCTACATTTTTACAAGTAATATGTGAATACAATAATACACTAATACACAATATTACCAACAGTAATCATAATGAGTACAAATAAACCTGCTATTCAAAAAAATAACCCACTTACTATATTTTCAAGCTTTCCTCCTAATTTTGATATAAAATGTCCAATGGAAGGCCATACTCCTCTATAAAGACTTTATCCAAGCATGAGTTTCTCCAGCACATAATTGAAATCTTAATAATACAATTATAATCCTTTGATATAACGCATCAATGATTTTATTGGTTGAATATATGTTAATTTTCACATTTTAAATGTATCGGAAAAACTGTCACAAATGTCAATGTGTGGAATATGTATTTACACTTAACTTTGTTTATTTCATTTAGTGTAGCTATTGGAGTTAGTAAAGATGGAATTGTACGGTGTGTCACTACTCTGTGAGACATATTGCAATTTAACAGATTCTACTGTAATTAAAGCATCTGTTTCATTCCCATGCATTCCGCACAGTGACGTTACTTCTGCATGAGTACAGACCAAGTTTTCTAGGTCTGCACAATCTTCAGCATGCACATGTCACATAAGTAAGAAATATAATTAAAAATAGGATGCACTATTTGCAATATTCCCTGCAAAATCTATTAATATTTATTACTTCCCGATTAGTTATGTATACCAATCCTGGGATAATGAATTCATAGTAAATACATAATTCCCAAAGAGAATCCCAATGGATTACTTTATCCTCTCTTTTAACTCAATTACATTATATATCGCAGATTTTGATATATATAATTGTATTTCAGACTGTCAATTGTTTAAACAATGCTGTTTAGTAACCAAATGCATGTTTAACAAATTATTGTCAACTTGACAACTATGCATTAATTTCATGGACGTTAATTAATTTATCAATATTACTGCTTTGAGATCCTCCTATATAGTGGTCAAATCAGACATAGGAATAGAAAATAAATGAATCATATGTTTCTAAATATTAAAATACCTTTCTTAAAGGGACACTCTGTGCACCAACTATAATGATAATAATGATATAATAATTTGATACATTTTGACCTCATTGATATGCTGATTTTATAATTTTTTTCCATGCTCAAAGCTATATAGTTTTTGCACAACAAAATGTTTTGCAGTATTCTGCGTAATAAGTTTGCCTCCTTAACCATGCCTCTCTATATCAGAAGTATGCACACATACACACAGTTTTTAGCACCAACATCACTGAGTGAATGTCTTTTAAGTCACAACTTGGCTGCAGATAGTTAGAAAAACTACATGCTGTATCCTTACTATATGCCTGACTGGGTATCCTCTTCTTCTAATGGAGGTTAGTTTGTAGTGCTGTCAGTGGCTGAGCTGTGTGCATACATTTGATAAGGAAGTATTTTTCTAGAGTGAGGGTGTGTGGCTAAAGAGGCAGGCTTATGGTGCAACATTCTGCAAAACATTTACAAATGTTATGCAAAAACTATAAAGATTTGTGTATTCAGCAATTGGGTCATCTGTCAGCTAAGTGGTTAAATCAGGGTCCTATTTGTTTGATTTATTTTCCCCATATGAACTGTAGGAAATGTACAGATTGACCAACAACTGAGCTTTCCAGTCATGTGTTTGCAGACATTGTAAAATCTGTGTGGGCCACTGCATCATCATCATTTGGCCACAAATGCAAACTCAGCACATATAGTCTGTTTTTTTCAGTACCATTTAATAAGTGTAAGATTTATGAATAGTGTTTTTCATACCAAGAAAAACACAGTGCAGATGTACTAATGCTGTATCAATTGCAGTAGGATTTAAGAAATAGTAGACTAGCCACAATATACTGGAGATTCATTTTGCACCGAACTGCAATTCGGCTGAATTTGGGCTGATCAGATGATCGGCTGAAATTCCGACCATCGATCACGTGCCAGAAATTTGGGAAGCTGACTCATGCAAGCCCAAACATGCTAGTTTTGATTAGTAATTTAGGGTGGCATTCCATTTGTCAGAAAAAAAAAGAGAGTGGAATGGAGAAGAAGCTGTAATTTATTTATTTTGTTGGGTGGCGGCAAATAGGCAGCTTAGTTTGCTATGATGGACACAAGGTTTGCCCAATCATATGGACTGTATCACCTGTAAAATGAAAAGGTAAAACAAAAAGATGATTGATGGTTAGAGGACAGCCACCAAATGTTAATTTTCTTGAGACATCTATTGGCAACTGACCAATAAAGGTAAAAAGGAGAAGCCTGAAAACAATCTATACTTCCAAGCAGGATTCTTCCAGCCAGCAGTAGTACTGTGTGTTTTACCCTTGCTGTACATGTGTGGGAGTGGAAGAATTCCTGGGTCATTGATTTGAGTTTAACTTTCTCTTGCTTACCTATGCAACATTGGCATTCACATAAGCAGTGTGACGCTGGTGGTTATCGTTAGTGTAGTCAAACCAATCTTTCACCCCCCCAAAGAATATTCAGAAAATGCATTCTTGTTCTGTGTTTTGAAACACACAATGAATTTGTAACTGTGCCTCCCCAGCTTTCCACTCACTGCCCTGTCCCCTCTTTCCAAGATCATTCACCCCAGTTGCAACCCCTATATTCATCCTCCCAAAGATTTATTTCATTGCATACAATAGCTGTTTGTTCTCTTAAACAGCCTTAATTGGGCTGCTCACAGCCAATATGGTCCATGAAAAAATATTTAAGAGGCTGAATATGAGGTTTGTAATAGGAGGTGGAGTAGACACAGAGAATAGACACACACGCAGAACAGAAGAGGCTGGCAGTTTATGAATTGCAGGCATTATCTTGGAAGGAGGGAGCAGAGGCAGATAAGGGAAGGCTGGGGAGGTGAAGTAACAAAGTTCTGGGGCTGGAAGGAGACAGCGTTACACTGTTGTGGGACTGGTGTGAGGCTAATTTCAGTTGTTGTGGGAGTGGAGCTACAATGGTTGACTGACCAATCACACGGTAGGATAGTTGTGGAATCCAACTATAGAAGTAACAAGATTGAAGCTAATAATGGAGTCTGGGACAGTTTTGGAGCATTTTTTTTACAACATTTTTAATATACTTGTTTTAGTTTTCATTGTATGTTTTAAAACACAGGACTAGAAGAATTCATTTTCTAGAAGTTATTCATTAACTAGAAGTTATTTTCCTGTGACAGCGTTATTTTAGATACTGGGTAGGACTTTGGTTTCAACTATTCACATAGTGCTAACTTGTTATATACACCTAATGTAGTCTAAATTAGTCTAAACTGAGGGACATGGACAAAAGTGTTTAATTTGATTGATATGTCAGCACATATTTATCTGAATTAATAGAAATTAATTATAAACCCATACAGAAGGGTCCAAGCCCTTGCTACAGTGGATGACAGCCAGGTGATGTTCTCCCTATATCCATATATGGCACGATGGCCTTTAAAAATAATAATAATATGAAGTGCATAGTAATCAATAGAAAAGTAAAAGAGCACGTGATTGGATGAAACAGCCATGCCAACCACTTTGGCCTTGTATTCATGCCATATGGGGTATAAATACTCCTTGTTAAAATGAAATTGTAATTTTTTAAGCAGCCATTATGTTGCAAATATCCCTTTAAATGTGTCAATTTTTCTTGTTTTTATTAGGCTTTTTATGGCATTCTATGGGCACCAACAAATGCTAAGTACTTCTAATAGGTTTGATGCTCATACCCACACTGCTTCTTTGTTATAGTAGCTGCTATCTAGCTCTAAAAGGAAAAAAAAAACACTTTTTTTTTTTTGCGCCATAATTTGGAGTGTTTCTGTGGGAATGTTTGCCCAATCATCCAGTAAAGCATTTGTGAGGTTAGGCACTGATGTTGGACAAGAAGGCCTGGCTCGCAATCTCCATTCCAGCTTATTGCAAGGTGTTAGATGGGGTTGAGGTCCAGGCTGTGTGTGGGCCAGTCAAGTTCTTCCCCAACTCACCCCCCCTTGTATTTATGGTCCTTGCTTTATGCATTGGAGCACAATCATGCTGGGATAGAAAAGGTCCTTCTCAAAACTCCAAAATGTCTTGGTGTGCTGAAGATTTCCTTTTACTGGAAGTAAGGGACCTAGTCCAACCCCTGAAAAACAACCTCATACTATTATCCTTCCTCTACTAAACTTTACAATTACATACACCAAACTGAGACTCTCCCATCAGACTGTCAACAAGAATAGCATGATTTGTCACTCCATAGAACATGTTTCCACTGCTCCAGGATTCAGTGGAGGTGTGCTTTACCATTCGATCCAATGCTTGGCATTGTACTTGGGGATGTAAGGCCTGCATGCAGGCTGCAGGAGTTTGTGAATTACATTTTCATATGTTGTAAATCAAACATCTACATTGCTGAGGTGGTTATGGTTAAATATTTGCGTTTAAGGTTTGCTGGGCATCATGGGTAGTTCATAAACATCTGACCTACAAACGTTTGCTTTCATGATCCAAGTCTAGGCTTAATCATAGTTTTACCAACTTCAATGTCCAAGCTAAGTGAGTTTGGAGCATGCACATTATGTTACCGGTTAAAAAAAACAAAAAACAATAATACTAACAGAACAATGCTTGAATGCACTCTCAAAGAATTCTGGAATTAGCTCAGAATTTAGTGGGATCCTCTAACAATCAGCATTTCTCAGTGAGACTCCATATATAGTTTAATCTGGGAAATAATAGGTACATATCAAATTGCATTTTAGAGTAAAAATTGTATTATGTAATATTTACCAACGCTATACCTGCCTGCTATTATGAGATTTACACTTCCTCCTGGGGCTCTCTGCAGTGCAAAGTTAAATAGTGGCCTGGAATGAGGCACATATATATATACACATGCATACATTCACACACGTATCATATATATTTATATGGATATACAACTACTAAATTTAACAGGGTGGGGGCTAAGCTTCTCAGGGCTAAGGGCAGGAAACATCTTAAATACCATACTACACTTATGTGAGAAAAACGCCCAAAACAGTACGAAGAATACACGTGTATATTTTAATTAAACAATGTACTAAACTTTTACAATTGGAACAGGTATGTAATCACCCTTGCGAGGATGCCTTCTTTGCAAATCTGTGGCTGTTGCTTGACACTGTATGGACAGGTGGAGGCTCTGTAACCTGCAGCAAGCCTGCGCATTCTGGTCTTAGGAGCACTATCTTTTCCTTTAATATTTACAACTCCTGTGGGGTCAGATACTTTTCCCCAAGTGTCCTCCAGTACCTGTGTTTTAGCCTGGTTGCTGAAGGGACTCAGGTGGTCAGTAGAAAGTAAGGATTTTGTTTTCTTTAATGGTGTTGGATCATAAGATGGATCATCGAAGAAGCTGACCTGCTTGCTGAAAGGATGCAGGTGGTCAGTAGAAAGACAGGGTTTTCTTTTCTTTAATGGTGTTGGATCATAATGTGGATCATCGAAGATGCTGAGCTGCTTGCTGAAGGGACCCAAGTGGTCAGTAGAAAGTAAGGATTTTCTTTTCTTCAATGTTGTCTGAATATAAAGTGGATCATCGAAGATGCTGACCGTGGGTGGTCCATCACTGTCTATATTCTTTTTAGTTGCCTGTGATGTTTGCATAAACATGTATCCAAACAAAAATTCAGGAACATACTGCACAGTCACAGGTTCTGAAGATGTTGGTGAATTTACCTCCTCTGGTTCACAACCATATGTTTCTGCAGAAAGAGCCATAGTAACAACTGAGATTACCAAGCCCGCACAACTAAAAGTGGCCAAGAACCTCAATGTACAGCTCATTAGTGTTCCGTTTCCTGTGATGTCACAAGCGCAGGAGTTCCATTACAGTTGGGATAGTACACAGGACTTTTTTTTTTCTCAAAATCTTTATTTAGTTTTATGAAAAAGTATGCATTTTCATAAAAGGTAAGAAACATACAGGTGTTATACCCAAATTATAAAGAGAAAAACAACAGGTTCTCAAAGCACCAGTAGGCTTACACTGAAGGATGGTACCAAGTAAGACATAAGGCTATAAGAACCCAAGAAATGAAATCGAAGAATGAAAAATGTGGAAAGCCAAAATTAACAGGGGATCCCCTGCAAAACATAGCTTTGAAAGACCATAAAAAATATGCTCAGTTTACAACTGTGTGAAGTTGGCACCCTGTGTTTTAAAACGTGAATAAAACATATATATAAATTTGTTTGTGTTGCGTCTGTTCTGATTCGTGCATCACAAAAAGAAAATATCTGGCAGTTTGGTTTTGGAGACATTTCATAATATATATATATATATATATATATATACATATATATGTGTGTGTGTGTGTGTGTGTATATGTGCTGATTTGTGCCACAAAAATAATGTTTTGGAACGGGAAGATAAACACCCAGGTTGTCTGATTGATAGCCAGTGGTGTGTTTCTGCAATAAGTTAGAAAAGTGCAGATTTCAAATTAAAATCACTGCATTGATAAACTGCAATTAAGAGGAGACGTTTCTGACATAGATAGTTCAGCAAGCTGAAGTACGTTGTGTGTGGGGAGTGTCCCTTTAAAAGAAATGGTACTGTAACTATACTGTGTCCTGGCAGGCATATTCATGGGCGTAACAGTCATCTTCTTTTGGATAATTTTCTATCCAGTATATCCTGAAAGGGTAACGAAATTAGCAAACAGCTTAAACAATGGAAAAAATGACTTCATAGGGTCACTAGGACATCATCAGGATGGGCTGACAATATGTAGGTGTCAACACTGATGGCAAAACCCTTTGTAGCTGGATGAGTTCAAATTAGAAATTAGAAGAGGATCCATGGATAACGCAAGCAGGAGGGGGGCAACGTGTAACACTGACAGAGGACGGGAAGATTCTTAGTTCTTGGAATTAAAGGACCACTCTAGGCACCCAGACGACTTCAGCTAAATGAAGTGGTCTGGGTGCCAGGTACCTCTAGGATTAACCCTTTTTTTTATAAACATAGCAGTTTCAGAGAAACTGCTATGTTTATACTGAGGGTTAATCCAGCCTCCAAATCCTCTAGTGGCTGTCTCATTGACAGCCGCTAGAGGCGCTTGCGTGATTATCACTGTGAAAATCACAGTGAGAGCACGCAAGCGTCCATAGGAAAGCATTGTAAATGCTTTCCTATGCGACCGGCTGAATGCGAGCGCGGCTCCTGCCGCGCATGCGCATTCAGCCGATGACGTCGCGATCAAGATGGAGAGGAGGAGGAAAGCTCCCCGCCCGGCGCTGGAAAAAGAGGTAAGTTTAACCCCTTCCTCTCTCCAGAGCCCGGCGGGAGGGGGTCCCTGAGGGTGGGGGCACCCTCAGGGTACTCTAGTGCCAGGAAAACGAGTATGTTTTCCTGGCACTAGAGTGGTCCTTTAAGGCAACTGTTTTAAAAGACCAAAGCAATAGGTTTTGTCCTGCCTAGGGCAGCACAAAACCAGGATACACCACTGTCTGTGAGGGACAAAAGGCACGTGTGCTCAAGTAGAGTGTGCCTGCTATTTTCATTAGCTCTGGTGAGCTAATGGAAGTAGGAAGGAATCCTCCTTGGCTGTTTGATTGACAGCCGGGGTGGTGTTGCCTAGTTAATTTATAAAATTGCTGATTTGTCAAAGAAATCAGCACTTTTAAAAACTGGGGTTAAACTATGATACTCCACACCCCAAAAGCACTTCTGCAAACAATGTTTATACTCAAATGATCCATTTTATACGTAAATGTCAATAACCCCACCCTTCCCGATAGATACCAGAATCTTCATTAATCTAATCAAAGAAGAGGTCACTTAACAAAATATCTATTTTAGCAGGAAAACAAATTGAATAATATTAGTGCGAAAACACATTAGTGCGAACATCATTTGTCACTAGAGATTTAAAGTTGTAGTTCATAGTCCAAAAAATCCATTGCAGTAAAATATGTATAATTCATGATAAATTGTGTTGTATTGGAAAGTCCAATCAGGATCAACAGTTTTCATAAAATCATGTAGATAGGATATAGAATTGCAATTTTGTATATATTTTAAAAAAAAATATTATTTTTACAATAAAATCATAAAAAGCAAATTGAATCATGCATTACTTAGGAACAGATAAAGTCAGAAAATTAAGAAAGATTATGCCGATTGTTTAGCAATTTTATCAATCACTATTTTATATACCTTAAAAAATGTATCTACTCTACATTTTTACAAGTAATATGTGAATACAATAATACACTAATACACAATATTACCAACAGTAATCATAATGAGTACAAATAAACCTGCTATTCAAAAAAATAACCCACTTACTATATTTTCAAGCTTTCCTCCTAATTTTGATATAAAATGTCCAATGGAAGGCCATACTCCTCTATAAAGACTTTATCCAAGCATGAGTTTCTCCAGCACATAATTGAAATCTTAATAATACAATTATAATCCTTTGATATAACGCATCAATGATTTTATTGGTTGAATATATGTTAATTTTCACATTTTAAATGTATCGGAAAAACTGTCACAAATGTCAATGTGTGGAATATGTATTTACACTTAACTTTGTTTATTTCATTTAGTGTAGCTATTGGAGTTAGTAAAGATGGAATTGTACGGTGTGTCACTACTCTGTGAGACATATTGCAATTTAACAGATTCTACTGTAATTAAAGCATCTGTTTCATTCCCATGCATTCCGCACAGTGACGTTACTTCTGCATGAGTACAGACCAAGTTTTCTAGGTCTGCACAATCTTCAGCATGCACATGTCACATAAGTAAGAAATATAATTAAAAATAGGATGCACTATTTGCAATATTCCCTGCAAAATCTATTAAGTGTCCAATATTTATTACTTCCCGATTAGTTATGTATACCAATCCTGGGATAATGAATTCATAGTAAATACATAATTCCCAAAGAGAATCCCAATGGATTACTTTATCCTCTCTTTTAACTCAATTACATTATATATCGCAGATTTTGATATATATAATTGTATTTCAGACTGTCAATTGTTTAAACAATGCTGTTTAGTAACCAAATGCATGTTTAACAAATTATTGTCAACTTGACAACTATGCATTAATTTCATGGACGTTAATTAATTTATCAATATTACTGCTTTGAGATCCTCCTATATAGTGGTCAAATCAGACATAGGAATAGAAAATAAATGAATCATATGTTTCTAAATATTAAAATACCTTTCTTAAAGGGACACTCTGTGCACCAACTATAATGATAATAATGATATAATAATTTGATACATTTTGACCTCATTGATATGCTGATTTTATAATTTTTTTCCATGCTCAAAGCTATATAGTTTTTGCACAACAAAATGTTTTGCAGTATTCTGCGTAATAAGTTTGCCTCCTTAACCATGCCTCTCTATATCAGAAGTATGCACACATACACACAGTTTTTAGCACCAACATCACTGAGTGAATGTCTTTTAAGTCACAACTTGGCTGCAGATAGTTAGAAAAACTACATGCTGTATCCTTACTATATGCCTGACTGGGTATCCTCTTCTTCTAATGGAGGTTAGTTTGTAGTGCTGTCAGTGGCTGAGCTGTGTGCATACATTTGATAAGGAAGTATTTTTCTAGAGTGAGGGTGTGTGGCTAAAGAGGCAGGCTTATGGTGCAACATTCTGCAAAACATTTACAAATGTTATGCAAAAACTATAAAGATTTGTGTATTCAGCAATTGGGTCATCTGTCAGCTAAGTGGTTAAATCAGGGTCCTATTTGTTTGATTTATTTTCCCCATATGAACTGTAGGAAATGTACAGATTGACCAACAACTGAGCTTTCCAGTCATGTGTTTGCAGACATTGTAAAATCTGTGTGGGCCACTGCATCATCATCATTTGGCCACAAATGCAAACTCAGCACATATTGTCTGTTTTTTTCAGTACCATTTAATAAGTGTAAGATTTATGAATAGTGTTTTTCATACCAAGAAAAACACAGTGCAGATGTACTAATGCTGTATCAATTGCAGTAGGATTTAAGAAATAGTAGACTAGCCACAATATACTGGAGATTCATTTTGCACCGAACTGCAATTCGGCTGAATTTGGGCTGATCAGATGATCGGCTGAAATTCCGACCATCGATCACGTGCCAGAAATTTGGGAAGCTGACTCATGCAAGCCCAAACATGCTAGTTTTGATTAGTAATTTAGGGTGGCATTCCATTTGTCAGAAAAAAAAAGAGAGTGGAATGGAGAAGAAGCTGTAATTTATTTATTTTGTTGGGTGGCGGCAAATAGGCAGCTTAGTTTGCTATGATGGACACAAGGTTTGCCCAATCATATGGACTGTATCACCTGTAAAATGAAAAGGTAAAACAAAAAGATGATTGATGGTTAGAGGACAGCCACCAAATGTTAATTTTCTTGAGACATCTATTGGCAACTGACCAATAAAGGTAAAAAGGAGAAGCCTGAAAACAATCTATACTTCCAAGCAGGATTCTTCCAGCCAGCAGTAGTACTGTGTGTTTTACCCTTGCTGTACATGTGTGGGAGTGGAAGAATTCCTGGGTCATTGATTTGAGTTTAACTTTCTCTTGCTTACCTATGCAACATTGGCATTCACATAAGCAGTGTGACACTGGTGGTTATCGTTAGTGTAGTCAAACCAATCTTTCACCCCCCCAAAGAATATTCAGAAAATGCATTCTTGTTCTGTGTTTTGAAACACACAATGAATTTGTAACTGTGCCTCCCCAGCTTTCCACTCACTGCCCTGTCCCCTCTTTCCAAGATCATTCACCCCAGTTGCAACCCCTATATTCATCCTCCCAAAGATTTATTTCATTGCATACAATAGCTGTTTGTTCTCTTAAACAGCCTTAATTGGGCTGCTCACAGCCAATATGGTCCATGAAAAAATATTTAAGAGGCTGAATATGAGGTTTGTAATAGGAGGTGGAGTAGACACAGAGAATAGACACACACGCAGAACAGAAGAGGCTGGCAGTTTATGAATTGCAGGCATTATCTTGGAAGGAGGGAGCAGAGGCAGATAAGGGAAGGCTGGGGAGGTGAAGTAACAAAGTTCTGGGGCTGGAAGGAGACAGCGTTACACTGTTGTGGGACTGGTGTGAGGCTAATTTCAGTTGTTGTGGGAGTGGAGCTACAATGGTTGACTGACCAATCACACGGTAGGATAGTTGTGGAATCCAACTATAGAAGTAACAAGATTGAAGCTAATAATGGAGTCTGGGACAGTTTTGGAGCATTTTTTTTTACAACATTTTTAATATACTTGTTTTAGTTTTCATTGTATGTTTTAAAACACAGGACTAGAAGAATTCATTTTCTAGAAGTTATTCATTAACTAGAAGTTATTTTCCTGTGACAGCGTTATTTTAGATACTGGGTAGGACTTTGGTTTCAACTATTCCCATAGTGCTAACTTGTTATATACACCTAATGTAGTCTAAATTAGTCTAAACTGAGGGACATGGACAAAAGTGTTTAATTTGATTGATATGTCAGCACATATTTATCTGAATTAATAGAAATTAATTATAAACCCATACAGAAGGGTCCAAGCCCTTGCTACAGTGGATGACAGCCAGGTGATGTTCTCCCTATATCCATATATGGCACGATGGCCTTTAAAAATAATAATAATATGAAGTGCATAGTAATCAATAGAAAAGTAAAAGAGCACGTGATTGGATGAAACAGCCATGCCAACCACTTTGGCCTTGTATTCATGCCATATGGGGTATAAATACTCCTTGTTAAAATGAAATTGTAATTTTTTAAGCAGCCATTATGTTGCAAATATCCCTTTAAATGTGTCAATTTTTCTTGTTTTTATTAGGCTTTTTATGGCATTCTATGGGCACCAACAAATGCTAAGTACTTCTAATAGGTTTGATGCTCATACCCACACTGCTTCTTTGTTATAGTAGCTGCTATCTAGCTCTAAAAGGAAAAAAAAAAACACTTTTTTTTTTGCGCCATAATTTGGAGTTTTTCTGTGGGAATGTTTGCCCAATCATCCAGTAAAGCATTTGTGAGGTTAGGCACTGATGTTGGACAAGAAGGCCTGGCTCGCAATCTCCATTCCAGCTTATTGCAAGGTGTTAGATGGGGTTGAGGTCCAGGCTGTGTGTGGGCCAGTCAAGTTCTTCCCCAACTCACCCCCCCTTGTATTTATGGTCCTTGCTTTATGCATTGGAGCACAATCATGCTGGGATAGAAAAGGTCCTTCTCAAAACGCCAAAATGTCTTGGTGTGCTGAAGATTTCCTTTTACTGGAAGTAAGGGACCTAGTCCAACCCCTGAAAAACAACCTCATACTATTATCCTTCCTCTACTAAACTTTACAATTACATACACCAAACTGAGACTCTCCCATCAGACTGTCAACAAGAATAGCATGATTTGTCACTCCATAGAACATGTTTCCACTGCTCCAGGATTCAGTGGAGGTGTGCTTTACCATTCGATCCAATGCTTGGCATTGTACTTGGGGATGTAAGGCCTGCATGCAGGCTGCAGGAGTTTGTGAATTACATTTTCATATGTTGTAAATCAAACATCTACATTGCTGAGGTGGTTATGGTTAAATATTTGCGTTTAAGGTTTGCTGGGCATCATGGGTAGTTCATAAACATCTGACCTACAAACGTTTGCTTTCATGATCCAAGTCTAGGCTTAATCATAGTTTTACCAACTTCAATGTCCAAGCTAAGTGAGTTTGGAGCATGCACATTATGTTACCGGTTAAAAAAAACAAAAAACAATAATACTAACAGAACAATGCTTGAATGCACTCTCAAAGAATTCTGGAATTAGCTCAGAATTTAGTGGGATCCTCTAACAATCAGCATTTCTCAGTGAGACTCCATATATAGTTTAATCTGGGAAATAATAGGTACATATCAAATTGCATTTTAGAGTAAAAATTGTATTATGTAATATTTACCAACGCTATACCTGCCCGCTATTATGAGATTTACACTTCCTCCTGGGGCTCTCTGCAGTGCAAAGTTAAATAGTGGCCTGGAATGAGGCACATATATATATACACATGCATACATTCACACACGTATCATATATATTTATATGGATATACAACTACTAAATTTAACAGGGTGGGGGCTAAGCTTCTCAGGGCTAAGGGCAGGAAACATCTTAAATACCATACTACACTTATGTGAGAAAAACGCCCAAAACAGTACGAAGAATACACGTGTATATTTTAATTAAACAATGTACTAAACTTTTACAATTGGAACAGGTATGTAATCACCCTTGCGAGGATGCCTTCTTTGCAAATCTGTGGCTGTTGCTTGACACTGTATGGACAGGTGGAGGCTCTGTAACCTGCAGCAAGCCTGCGCATTCTGGTCTTAGGAGCACTATCTTTTCCTTTAATATTTACAACTCCTGTGGGGTCAGATACTTTTCCCCAAGTGTCCTCCAGTACCTGTGTTTTAGCCTGGTTGCTGAAGGGACTCAGGTGGTCAGTAGAAAGTAAGGATTTTGTTTTCTTTAATGGTGTTGGATCATAAGATGGATCATCGAAGAAGCTGACCTGCTTGCTGAAAGGATGCAGGTGGTCAGTAGAAAGACAGGGTTTTCTTTTCTTTAATGGTGTTGGATCATAATGTGGATCATCGAAGATGCTGACCTGCTTGCTGAAGGGACCCAAGTGGTCAGTAGAAAGTAAGGATTTTCTTTTCTTCAATGTTGTCTGAATATAAAGTGGATCATCGAAGATGCTGACCGTGGGTGGTCCATCACTGTCTATATTCTTTTTAGTTGCCTGTGATGTTTGCATAAACATGTATCCAAACAAAAATTCAGGAACATACTGCACAGTCACAGGTTCTGAAGATGTTGGTGAATTTACCTCCTCTGGTTCACAACCATATGTTTCTGCAGAAAGAGCCATAGTAACAACTGAGATTACCAAGCCCGCACAACTAAAAGTGGCCAAGAACCTCAATGTACAGCTCATTAGTGTTCCGCTTCCTGTGATGTCACAAGCGCAGGAGTTCCATTACAGTTGGGATAGTACACAGGACTTTTTTTTTTCTCAAAATCTTTATTTAGTTTTATGAAAAAGTATGCATTTTCATAAAAGGTAAGAAACATACAGGTGTTATACCCAAATTATAAAGAGAAAAACAACAGGTTCTCAAAGCACCAGTAGGCTTACACTGAAGGATGGTACCAAGTAAGACATAAGGCTATAAGAACCCAAGAAATGAAATCGAAGAATGAAAAATGTGGAAAGCCAAAATTAACAGGGGATCCCCTGCAAAACATAGCTTTGAAAGACCATAAAAAATATGCTCAGTTTACAACTGTGTGAAGTTGGCACCCTGTGTTTTAAAACGTGAATAAAACATATATATAAATTTGTTTGTGTTGCGTCTGTTCTGATTCGTGCATCACAAAAAGAAAATATCTGGCAGTTTGGTTTTGGAGACATTTCATAATATATATATATATATATATACATATATATGTGTGTGTGTGTGTGTGTGTATATGTGCTGATTTGTGCCACAAAAATAATGTTTTGGAACGGGAAGATAAACACCCAGGTTGTCTGATTGATAGCCAGTGGTGTGTTTCTGCAATAAGTTAGAAAAGTGCAGATTTCAAATTAAAATCACTGCATTGATAAACTGCAATTAAGAGGAGACGTTTCTGACATAGATAGTTCAGCAAGCTGAAGTACGTTGTGTGTGGGGAGTGTCCCTTTAAAAGAAATGGTACTGTAACTATACTGTGTCCTGGCAGGCATATTCATGGGCGTAACAGTCATCTTCTTTTGGATAATTTTCTATCCAGTATATCCTGAAA